>NW_024714405.1:0-14435 GCF_018991925.1 Homarus americanus
AACCTAACTTAACCCAACCTGACATAATCTAAACTAACCTATTGAAACTTAACTTAACCACCTACCTCATCTAACACCACTTTGTAATCTCTCTGTGCTACAGCTGACAGGATGAGTATGGGGGCACAATAAACTAGCCTCTAAGTGGCAAAATTAACAAAACTCACCTAACCTAACCCAACCTGACTTAACCTAACCTGATCTGATCTATCCAACTTAAAAAACTTAGAATATATAATAAAGCCGTTAGGTTAATTTAGGCTAAATATGGTTGATTCATATTTTGTTTTGACAGAAATTCCCGGCAAAATAACGTATCTATATTGAGAACCACCGCCATGTTGGTTCCACGTTAACAAGACACGGATACACTACAGAATAACCCGCGTTCGTTTAACCTCAATTACTACAGTTTATTTTATAATCTTATTTCACAATCTTCACTACATCTCGCTTCACAATCTTCACTGCATCTCAATTCACAATCTTCAGCCAGGTGAGGTTTATGGATCGGGCTTTTTGTGCGAGAGATAGGAAACGTAGGACTAGGGTATGTTTTCCTGGGGCTGGGATAGGGCATGTAGCCGAGAGGTTAGACAGAGTTTTGTCAGGGAGGGTACCAATCCAGTAGTGTGTCTTAGTGTGGGGGGAAACGACATAGGTAAGGTTAGGAGTGAGGAACTTTTCAAGAGGTATAGGGAGGCGCTGGGGAAGATTAGAGATAGGGGAGGGGTACCGATAGTATGTGGTGTCTTGCCTAGAAGAGGGGTTGGTCGTGAATGGCTGTCCAGGGCAATTGCTATTAATTGCCGACTGGAAAAACATTGTGCAAACAATGGTTGGGCATTCATTGATGACGGGCAACGATTTTATGGCAACGACTACCTGTACTGTCGCGACGGAGTACACGTGTCTCGTGAGGGGTAAAGACGTTGTCTGCATCCCTGGAGCGTGAAATTGTCACTCCGAAGGGGGGGTTTCGCCAGTAGAGAGGGGTCGGGGAAAATGGGAGTCAAAAAACAAGCAGGTCCTGGGAAGTAGTGAAACAGAAGTGCAGATAATGCTGAAAAATAGAAGTTAACAGTACAACAAAACATCAAAGTAATAAATGTAACAGATAGAAACGAAGAAATATATTGAGTGTTTATTATACTAATAGTAGAAGTCAAAAACAAAATGGACCAGCTCAGGGCCATTGTTAGTAAAGAGAACATAGATATAATTGCAATAACGGAAATATGGATAAATTCAAACAGCAAGCATTTTTTAGCAGAATTTCATATTCCAGGATATAACCTATTTAAATTTGACAGAGTAGGAAGGAGAGGTGGCGGTGTAGCAGTGTATATCAGGGTGTCATTAAAAGGCTGCAATAAATCAAACATTAAAACAAATAGCGACAATGAAAGTATTTGGGTAGAGATTGGTGAGGGCAGTGAATCCATTGTCATTGGTGTTATATATAGACTACCTAATTTGAGTAGGAACGATGGTAAATTGCTATGGGAGGAAATAAAGAAGGCATCTGATAGAAACAATGTATGTATTCTAGGCGATTTCAACTTTTCAGGCATAGATTGAAAAAATCAACTTAGCGATAATGAATCTGAAGATTTTATAGAAGTAGTACAGGATAGTTTTATATATAAATTTATAAACTTGCCCACTAGAGGAAATAATATCCTCGATTTAGTTCTCAGTAATAATGAAAATCTAGTAAAAGATGTTGGGATTGGAGACGAACTAGGAAACAGTGATCATAAAGCCATATATTTTAACATAATATGGGATGGCAGGAAGAAGCAAGAAAAATTCGGCCTTTGATCCCAGATTTGTGAATGCTAATCATATATAGGCGAAGGAGAGACCTAAGGACAATCTTATGGTCAAAGATTAATCCCCCTCATTAATTCCGGAAACTGTCAACTTAGGACGGGATAACCCCGAATTTAATTTAGCAGCTACTTATGAACAATTTATTGCGACAATCAATAATGCCCAAAATAAACACATCCCTAAAAGAAAATTCAGATCGATACGGAACCAACCAAATGGATGAATAATAGACTCTTAGATCTTCTAGGGAAAAAGAAAGGAGTATATAGAAAAGTTAAGAAAGGCGAAAATCACTTACTTGGTTACTATCAGAACCTAACAAGACAGGTATAAACAGAAATTAGGAAAGCAAAGAGAAATTATGAAATCATGGTAGCAAACGAATCGAAATATACCCCCAAAGCTTTTTATCAACTGTATAAATCAAAGGTTAGAGATACAATAGGTCCCCTAAAAACTACGACAGGAGAAATGACTGATGATGAGTTAGAAATGTGTAGTACGTTAAATAGTCATTTTCGCTCAGTATTCACAAATGAAAACCTAGCACAGTTTCCAGAAGTTCATAAGGTATATAACGACAGTATAGAAAATATGTTGATGAATATCAATAATACACATATACCACCCCAATACGATAAACACCAACCATCATCACTACATATAACATCATCCATTATCACTACATATAACTCCATCCATCATCACTACATATAACACCATCCATCATCACTACATATAAAACCAACCTATCATCACATATAACACCATCCAACATCACTACATATAACACCACCCATCATCACTACATATAACATCATCCATCATCACTACATATAACACCATCCATCATCACTATATATAGAACCATCCTATCATCACTACATATAATATCATCCATCATCACTACATATAACACCATCCAGCATCACTACATATAACACCAACCATCATCACTACATATAACATCATGCATCATCAATATATATATAACACCATCCATCATCACTACATATAACATCATGCATCATCAATATATATATATAACACCATCCATCATCACTACATATATTACCCTCTTATCATCACTACATATAACACCATCCAGCATTACTACAATATAACGCCATCCTTCATCACTACATATAACACCATCCATCATCACTACATATTATAACACCATCCATCATCTTTACAAACACCATCCCTCTTTACTATAGTGATAAACAGAGCTTTATTTTGTTGTCAATTTCTTTAAATTCCAACCTTATTAAACCGTAATTCTTTCTGTATGGTCAAATTTTGATTTGACCTCAGTGAGAGAGCTGTTAGTGTCAGTACATCACAATGGTGTTCAGACGCACTGTATCGAAGGTGACTAAGGTGCAGGTGAAGCCTTGCCAGATGAAGGAGAAGGGCCCCCGATCTAACAAACTGCAGACCACAAAACACACTAAGACCCAAAACAACAAGACCCAAAACAACAAGAAGAAGAAGGAACTACCACTTTCTGCGGTGTACAAAAGGACCAGTACCTGCCATAGGGAGACTACATCTTCACCGGGAAAAAGACACAAAAGAAGCGCTGAACCTACGCTTCTGATATTTAAAAATACTGTAATAAAAAACATATTAATTGATTTTGTTTGTATTATTTATGCTTTTTTTTATTTTCATCTGTAAACGTGCTGTTTTGGGAATATATTTTGAGTTACATAATATTTAGGTACAGCAGTTTATTTCACTGTATCTACTTGTTTACCAAGTAACTGGACTTACAGTCTCCGATCGGGATTCTCAAAACAAATATTTGGCATCGAACTCCGTAAGTGAGCTCGTAATCTAGCCTGTAACTTACAGGACCTCAACACGATCAACCTGGATATAGTAGTCGCTATTTCCGGATTGCATGAAAAAAAATTAATAATATATGTTTTAATAATGCTTGTTAGACTTGTTTTATCATAGAATAATGAAGAAAATGTTTTGTACATCAACATACTAAAATACAATATTAGTTTTTTTTTACGACAAGAAGAGGCTTGGCTGTTCTATTTCTCGCTTTATGGAAGAGATGCAGCTTTTGTCTTCTTACAACTTTTCAAGTAATTTGTACCAAAATAGAAGATTTTTATTGTCCACATTTAGGGTTTATTTTTTTTTATGACTGAATAAACTTGCAGATAGACCTTATTAATGTGGTATAGCTGTAAATATCCTTCAGTAATGAAATCCAAATATGAGGTCAAGTGAACATTTTTGCTTAGACTCCGCCTTTGTTAGGACCAAGTTATAACAAGTTATTCTGCTAAGTATCCAATAAGTACCCATGACTCAGAGTTAAATAATACCTAACCTAATCTAAGTTCATCAAACTTAATAAAAAAAGTGGGGCAAAAAATAAGTGGTAAAGAAATTTTTTTCTCAGAAAAAGAATTATATTCAGAGGTTTTTTATCCGATACCTTCAGTCGTGATTATTTTGATGCAAAATTAGTAAAATGTATTTAACCCTAACACTACCTCACCTTACCTAATCTTACCTTACCTTATCTAACCTAACCTAATGTTACCTAACCTAACCAAGCCGCAACGCTCATGACACAATTGAGTTCTCTAGAAAGTTTTAATTTCATTTTCTTTTTTTAAAAATACATTTGCAGAGACAACAAACTTTTGATAATTATTTCTCCAACATATCTATAAATCTGTTGATGATATATAAATTCAGGATAGGTTAGGTTTGGTGTGATTAGGATAGGTTAGGCTAGTTTAGGATAGTCTAAGTTAGCTTAGGAAAGGCTAAGTTAGGTTACGATACACTAGGTTAGGTTTTAATCTGCATGATATTTTTACTGAACTTTTAAACGATGTTATAATCCTGGCAGCAGGGTATTGATCACGAAAATAACACTTTGGTAGTTATAACATTTGATAAAGTTTATTATTACTGTAACATGAAACAAATCACTATAGCTGTACTTATCAATCCAGTATTAAATCTGTATTATCTTTGACCATCGCTCATTGGCCAGCTTATTTCTGCACTGTTCTCTGATATAATAAAGTATTGGTGAATGGGAATATTAATCATTTGTGAGTCACTTACTATAAAGGAAACTGTAACGGATTCTATGGACAGTTGGGAATATTTTCACGGAATAAGTCGGAGTAACTCCCCTCTTGCCCAAAAGCGATCCAAGGAGTTAATTCACAGAGCGAAAATCTAGACGAGTCTTCCTTATTTGTTTTAGGTCATAACAACGAAAAGTTTAATAATGTTTATTACAATGATTCAGGTTTTACTGTAATTCTTCTTTTTTATATTTTTAGTATTTTGTAGATTTTTTTCACCCAGTTCATTTCTTGTTTAGATTCATTATTGCAATTATTTTTATTACAGAGTTGAATTAAAAGTTTATATCTAAGTATTTTACAGCTTCACAAATACTTTTATAAAATGTTGATACACCTGACCATTTATTTATTTATTTTACAAATTGTTTAAAGAGAGAACATCACCAGCAGGATACAGATGATGAAGTAAATAGAAGTTTGTAACCTAACCCTACCCCCCACTGCTACCCCTCCCTCTTGTCCCACATTCTTACTCGTCACTCCTACCCCTTACTCCTACCCCTTACTCCCACCCCCTAATCCCATCCCTATCTCAACCCCTATCTCAACCCCTGTCTCAACCTCCCCCACCCCACTTCTAACCCCACCCCAACCCCTCATCCCCACTTCTACCCCATCTCTCACCACTTAATTCCCACCACCACTCCACACCCCACTCCAACTTGCTCCACCCTTGCTCCACCCCACTGCACCCCTGCCCCCACTCACCCCACGCCAACCCACTGCCACCCCACGCCACCCCCATTCCCACCCCTACTTCCCACCCCTTTAATCCTCTGCAATTCTTAATCCCACCCTTACTTCCACGCCCTATTCCCACCCTTGATTCTGTCTCATTCCCCACCTTACTCCCACCCCTTAATCCAACCCCTTATTCCCACCCCTTATTCCCACCCCTTGCTCCCACCCCTTCCTTCTACCCCTTACTTCTACCCCTTACTCCTACCCCTTACTTCTATCCCTTACTTCTACCCCTTACTCCCACCCCTTACTCACACCCCTAACTCCCACCCTTACTCCCACGCCTTACTCCCATGCCTTACTCCCACCCCTTACTCCCACCACTTACTCCACCCCTACTCCACCCCACCCCACCCCACTCCCCACCCCACTCCCCATGCCCACTCCCCACCCCTACCCCACCCCCACCTCCCCACTCCCACCCTACTCCCACCCCTACCCCACGCCCACTCCCACGCCCACTCCCACCCCTACTCCCACCCTACTCCCCACCCTCACTCCCACCCCCATTCCCACGCCCCATCCCACGCCTTACTCCCACCCCTTACTCCCGCCTTACTCCCACACATATACTCCACCCCGCCCTTGCCCATACCCCTTAGCCACCCCGCCCTCCCACGCCCTCCTCCCCTGCCACCCTTCTCCACCTCCACCCTTACTCCCACCCCTTACTCCTACCCCTTACTCCCACCCCTTACTCCCACCCTTACTCCCACGCCTTACTCCCACCTCTTACTCCCACCCCTTACTCCCACCCCTTACTCCCACGCCTTACTCCCACCCTTCACTCCTACCCTTCGCTTCTACCCCCACTGTTACCCCACACTACGCTGGTAATTGAAGACATCATACATTTGTTCACTTAGACACCACTTATTATTCAGGACCTAATGGCTATAATATCAGAGTCATTATTCTTAACTCAACTTTATATATATATCAATTGTCAAAAACCTTCACCACAAGAAAGAAAAGAATAGTCGGGTATGGCAGAAAATGTAATAAACGAACATGGAGTAAGACATCAAGCTCCATATTGTAAACAAGATCATCGTCATTGTTTATTTATTGCGAGGAAAAATATTGTTCGCAATATAATTATAAAAACCTTCTGTAATTCATTCTCTTCATTACACTAAAAGGTAATGAAGTATATAAAGAAAATAGTTTATAAATTACTAAAATAAAAATACGTATAAAAAAGTAAAATAACATCTATTGATGGAATAGAAAAGAATTATATCGTAAGTGGGTAAAAGATTTTTTGGGTAGGTTTTAGAATACAATAACTGTTTTCTGCATTACACCGATGGTTCCAAGTCAGAAATTATCCTTAAGTTTTGTGAATCAGTATTTACAGTTTTTCTTAAAGGGTGACTTAAGTTACGGTCACACGATCCCTTTGATGAGCAATTAATTTGGAGCAAGAAATTACGAGTAATTTCTTCCAAATGTGGTCACACGAGTGGCTCTTGGTTCAGTTACTACAGCAAGAAAAAAAAGTTAACGCCGCTGTGCGAGTAGAAGGGAGACGGAACATCACAACAACAATGCAGACGACGCAGCAGCTATCCTTGGTATTATTGTTGTTATTAAAAAGAAATGAGAGAAAGCGAAGAAAAACTATTGGGGACTTGTAAGTGGCTGGCGAGGAGGAGGAACGAGTGTTTAATATAGACTGGTTCAACTATCGTAGTTACAGTAGGGAGGGTTGTTAGTGTGTGGAGAATGACCGGCTGTATGGGCTTGTGTTTTGTAAACAAACACGCCAAAACACCACCCAAATAATAAACTCAGTGTGTCGTAAAAAACTGTTTGTGCATTTTTTACATAATGTTATTGATCTATGTTATATATAGCCAAGGTAAATACTCGATAAATAAGCTTCGTGTCATTAAATATGGTATTAACCGGGTTTTGAACCGATAATCTTGCTCGAAATAGTCAAGAAATTGACTATCACGATTGTCAATAAAAATGCTTCAAAAACTTGCTCGAATTTCTCGAAAATTGCTCGAAATAACTTTCCGGCAAGAAATTGCTAAAAAAAAATGCGCCCATGTGACCAGTGCTTTAAGAATTGTATGATATCCTCATGGCAATGGAAACACACACACACACACACACTCACCCCATACACAGTCACACACTCACCATGCACAATCACACACACCCATACACACACCGTACATGCACAAACCATACACACACATGCACACACACACACACACACACACACACCATACATACACACACCATACACATACACACACCATACACACATACACACACACACACACACACACCATGCACACACCATACAAACAAACAAACACACACCATATACACACACACACACACACACAATGCACACACACACACCATGCACACTCACACCATGCACACACACACACTAATTGTTTTAATTTAGTTCTTGGAACTCTTAAGTGGCAGCGCTTGATGTAAACACTTCTTGGCATTTTCTGTTTATCTAGTAGCAGGTATACACACAGATGTAATATGAGAAAATAAATTATGAATTCTGTCCAGGGAAGTGTTGTGAATATGACCTTGAGATAACACTTGTGTTAAGTGTGAATTTCCCTGTCTAGTGATATGTCCAACTACTACTCTGGGCCGCGAGACAGTGGTAGTGATTACAGATTGCCCACGAGGGGGCTAGTTTAATGGGCACCCCCTTACATCCTGTGCAAGGTGAAGCGCAGAAGCGTTTACAGTGCCCAACTGGGAAGCATGCGGAGTTCATGCTTGCCTTTATGACTCATGCATTAAGGGCGTAAAAGGCCTGAAGGGTCATGGGTTTTGTCAGCAAGTTACATAAAGTGACAATGATGAGTGTGTGGGGGGAAAATTCCCGGTACAATTTATCTATTTATGGCAAAGTGTGGCAGGTCCCTATTAATGTGAGCGGTGTTTACTGAATCAGCTGACCCTGGCTCGACCTTTTGAGAGACGCAAGCCAAGTGATCTAAGAGTCGTGAATAACATGGTGAATTACTTGGTGTTATTCATTTGGGTGAATATTTGTATAAATCAAAGGTGCTGTTACACACACACACCACACGTGGCACACCACCAACACACAGTTTCTGAGAAGGAGTTTGAGATTGTATTTAACGAAGTCTTAACTGGGAAAATGTTGTATGGCTTTTGTTATGGGGTAAGTTCTGGCGTTAACATTAAGACTATTTTCATAATTTTTTGTAACTAATATTTTTATCTGCCTGGTACAATTATCTATTAATTTGTATTGTAAGTTATGTCTTGATAGTCGATGTAATGTAACAATTTATTTTTTGTGTTAATGTTCATATAGATTGGTTCAGTGTTGCGGCTCTGACTCGTCAACGATGTTAATAAGCTCTTGAGTACATACTGCTGGTGAAACTATGTTATATTAACAACACGACAGACAAGTACTATAATACCTTAACATGTAACAATAATTCAGCCTTAATTTAATTTTTTCACCAACTTAAGACACATAACCCAGAAGGAAGTAAGACGGGCAACATAACGCGGGATATCGTGGCTTCACTAAGTGCAAATTATGGAACTTGAGGTAACACATTATGGGAAAATGCGAGCCCTGCTAAGTGGTTCTCCTCAACATGGACGCAAACATCAGATGGACAAAGAAACAGAAGAACCCCGGATATACATTCATTTATTCTACAAAAAAGTTACGTAAACGAGCATTAAATACGTTTAAGTAATCACAGTTTACGAAGCTGAAGTCGAGATATTAGAAGATGAAGAAGACTTTAGCATATCAGTATACCCCACGACCGGCGCCAGGATGTTAAGTGTGCCATCAGGGTATATTAGCGCTGAGAGACGGGTGCTATCGTGGTATATTAGCATACCTTCACCCTGAATGGTATATCAAAAAGTACAGGATTTACTTCACAGATATTTAGTTATATCTATCGGTATATTATATAAATTATATCAATATATCTGTGTATACCAAATATGGCATCAGAGTATATCACCGTTTGCCATCATATTCTCTAAATAACCTCAAAGTATACCCCCGAATGTTTAATATCATACACTATAAATGACACTGTAGTATGTTAGTATATAATCAGGGTATAACATAAATAATATCAGCATTGTTTAGAATATCATATATATTAAGCGTGAGGAATGGATGTATATGATTCAATATATCACAGTTACATAAAGCGGTATGTCAGCTCATCAGCATATCACTAGAATGACATCAGAGTATAGGACACTATACTCCAATAAATACTGTCAGGTATCTAAGTATATCAGGGTAATCACTGAGAAGTGTCAGAACATATCAGCATATTCCTTGACTGGTAACAAAGCATATCAACATACTCAAAGTATAATCAATGTCTCCGGAATAAACAAGCCAGTGACAGCAGCATATATTTCTGAAAATCAGCTGTGAAATATGTTCAGAACAGCCCAAAGTATACTATAATACTAAGCAACATTTGAAATATACCAGTATACTTCTTAACAGTCAGGAAAAAAATCATTATACAGATTAGTGTCCTCGAAGCAGATCAACTTGTCTCCTGCTTTCTGGGGACCCATTAGTGGCATATCAGTATATCCAAAGAGACACATCGGAGTATATTACCATATATCCCAAGTGCCATGAAGGGATATCAACATACCTGAGTATATTAACTAGCTCTCATAGTCTTCCACTCTCTCTTAGATCCATCAGAATATGTCAGCATATCACCCTATCTTCTGAAGGTCCAGTTTACCTTGTTCCGAAAGTATGTCGAAGCATACTAACAGATCCCCTGAATGCCTTGAGAACATATCAGTATACTTCTAGGTTAATTCATATCATATCAGTATATCCCCTGAATCTAAGGTATAGCTAACCTCATTTCAAATTATTATTAGAGTATGTTAACATATTCCCTTAGAAGCATACCAGCATATCTCTTATGTCATTACAGTCAACCAGTATACGCTCAGAGATAGATGTAAGCATATCAGGGTATATTAGCATACCCTGTAAGAGAGATATGAGCCTAGCTACATAACCAAGTATATCAGCATACCCCATATGCTCTTATAGTACATCAGCACACCCTCTGAGAGACAGAACCATACCAACATATCAGAACATATTAGTATATCTTTTAGAGTGATATGAACATAATGGCATATCAGATGACAAGAGTATATCAGCATAGTCTTTGAGGAGCATATCAGACCAACCTAGCATAAGCTCTTTAAGATAGATGGGAGCATATCTTAAATAGACTGGAACATACCAGAGCATATTAGCATATTAGCATATTAGCAAGGTGAGGAGGAGGAGGAGGAGGCAGGTGTCCACCGACCAGGTATGCCGATAGTCTGGTGATAATGTGGGTAAAACTGGTGTGTGTGTGTGTGTGTGTGTGTTCGTTCTCATGTTTATTTCTTGTAAGGTATGTGTCACCTAGCCGGCCATTTTGTTTACATTTTTCGGTCGCTCTAAAATACCATTAAAACAATATTGCGTATAAGCGTTTGGCTCAACTGATGATCTCAAACATGTCCCAACTTTTTTTTGCCTCAACTCCACATTCTGTAACTCATTTAGGTAGATGTCCCTCACTACACATGGACTGTAATAGCAATGTTGCATCAATGTGTTATCAAGATATTGTGTGCATTATAAGTTCATGTGTGGTCATTATTATATCAAGCAGAGAATTTGCTTTAAAGAGCTATTACACCACCTATATCATTAGTTGTCGCCAGGTGAAGGAATGTTTAGGTAGATTATATTTTATTTACTGTAATTAAAGTTTCAATACCTAAGACGTTCCACTATAGGAGTCTTTCAACCTCAGGTAAGGTCTAAAGACTTTCTACTCTAGGTCTTACACCCTGGAGTAGCTGTATCGTCCACATAGGTAATTACTCCACAAGGAACTACAAGTTACACCTTGATGTAATACTTCATTTATTGCCAAACTTTATAGGGAAATATTTTTTCACAAAGAATTTCAAGTTACAATTTCACATAACAAGTCACATTACAAACGTTCCTTCGGCTTACAGTTAAACTTTGCAATGTCAAGATATTTTTTCACTGCAGAGGAAAGTATGCGTCATCATCACCACACACACACACACAAAGACAAAACTCCTGTATCCAGATTCTCAAAGGTTTATAAATTAAATTCTTCCCTAAAATTAAACAGACAATACATCTATTTATCATAGAGTATGTGAACAATATCGACGCCATATTGGTTACCATCTTTGAGTTATATAATTAGTTAGCTTCATAGTGTTAATTATTTAGTTAAAAAGGAAAAATAATCTACTAGTGTGTGTTGTGACCAAAATATATCAACATTGTATTTACTTTCTCCTCCAGGGGCACTAAGTCTAGAAAAATGACACAATTGACATCTACATAGAGTGACTGATCAAGGGTAGATATTGGCTACCTTTTGTGTTACTTTGAGGTCGTAAGAACACACAGAGCTGCTCTTAAGGATGTTTACCACAATACACCTCAACCAGTTTCTCATTCACTAAGGTCAAACAATAAGAAATCTGGTTCCTGAATGCACCCCATCAAATTTTTGTTAGAATACAATAATCAATTGCTGTATTATTGTATTGAGGCGAATAGTCTTGCTAGTGTGAGATGTGTTCTTGCAGCCACAGGGTAAACAATTGTTAATATCTGCCTTGGTTGGCGATGATCTGTGAAGCGTCAGCAAGTCCTCCTCCTCCTGCTGCCGGAAGTATTAAAAGGTAAGAAGGCCTCACCTGACTAAGTGTTAGTGGAATGGAATTGCCTGAGATTAACCACTCGACATTTCCAGCTAATGATTGATCTGCGCTTTGCAGGAAGTTAAGTTAGGTTAGGTTAGGTTAGGGTAGGGTAGGGTAGGGTAAGGTAGGGTAGGGTAGGGTAGGGTAGGGTAGGGTAGGGTAGGTCAGGTCAGGTCAGGTCAGGTCAGGCAGTGCCAGTGTAGTTAATCTTGAGGTTAAATAAACTAGAGGCTAATCTTCACATGAGCCAGTAAGACACTTTGACGGAGGCGGTTACGTACAACAGGAAAGCTCTGATAACATATAATGTACAGTATATACCGTTTAAGTTGCGTCAGCAGCTCTATACATCACTTATTGACTTACTCATTTACTGCCGTAGAAATATTTACTTCTCTAACAGTTTTCTATATGGTTCCCAGTCATTATAATACGACCTTGTAAAATCAAATGATCTAAATTAAACTAAACTTATCCAAATTAAACTTAGTAGCTAAACAAATCCTTCTAAAAACACGATATATACCGTCAAAAGAGACTACAAATTCAACAACTGTAATAATATAACTTCATCTAACTAAACATTTAATTAAACCTAACCCTAAACACCTCAAGTTACCTGAAGCAAGAAGGAAAAAAAGCTTACCTTTAATATTATCGTGTAGGAGGCCCCTGTAACCCACTAACTCCAGGTAATGCATCTATATCAATCTACCTGCGTTAGAAGCTCTATACGTGGCTATGATCGTTACCCACTGCTGGAGAACATTTGTACTTCTATAATTACCCCTGGAGAAACAATGCACCAATTTACGATTTATTTATTTTATTTTTCATTTATTTTCATTTATTTTTTATTCTTGGTCCATACTGTAAACATCGCCCGCTTGTGAGTCACGTCAGCCATTTTGTTCTAACTTTCGGGGATTCTAAAATAAGCTATAAATAAATAAATAAATAAATAAATAAAACAAGCATCTTTTGTTTTTCTAACCCATGAGCTGTGAGTCTTCATTATATACTTCAACATTACTGTAAACTAAGGCTAGAGAGGGTGTGTACAGTACTAGTGGAGTCAAGACGAGAAGGTATTTCAAATCCATAAAGGGTTTTACAAGTGGAGAGTCTTACAAGTGGAGGGTCTTACAGGTGGAGAGTCTTACAAGTGGAGGGTCTTACAGGTGGAGGATTTTAATAAGGATAAATACAGCAAGTCTTACAGTTGAATCAGCCAAGTCAAGGAAAACTCTTAAGAGTCACGTAACTTCTACCTGGTTTTACCTGTAATCAAGCTAAGGTATATGTAAGAAGAATATTATCTCGTTACTATCCATTCCTCTTCCACTATCCTGCGAGGTGGTGTATTAATAGGCACAGATACTCATGATAAAGAAGGAATAAAGAGAAAGACGCAAGATACCTATAAAATCGACAGAATATACCCCACATCGTAATCTAGCCATGTAGCCAACCTATCCTACTAGCTTCACCACAATTACAAAGTCATTCTGGTATCAGAATGACTAAACTTTCCTATTATCGCCTTAGACACATTTGAATCGGATGGTTCGTTGACGGTTTTATTTCTTCGGTATAAACCAGAGAAGCAATTAGTTCGTGGGAACAGTGAGTCAAAATACTTCACATCAGCTTCGTTTACGACCTCCAGCTGATATTTACTTCTGTTGTCTATATCAATCACATTTTATAATGAAAACAAAAATATGGTTAGTTACTTAAAAATGAAAAAAACATCATACTTAGATACTTAAGAGTGAGGAAAAGATACTTAAGATACTTAAAAATAAAAACACTCTTTGATACTTAAATTAGGACAAAATAAACGGACATAAAGATTTAACTCTGAGCGGTGGATATTACGACATGTACCGGCTATCAATACAGAGGCGCTATTTA
>NW_024714406.1:0-2332 GCF_018991925.1 Homarus americanus
AGTGTGTGGTCTACTGGTGTGTAGTAGTGTGTGATCTACTGGTGTGTGAGGTGTGTGAAAGTGTGTGGTCTACTGGTGTGTGTGAAGAGTGTGTGGTCTACTGGTGTAGTGTGTGATCTACTGGTGTGTGGTAGTGTGTGGTCTACTGGTGTGTGGAGTGTGTGAGGAGTGTGTGGTCTACTGGTTTGTGAGAATGTGTGATCTACTGGTGTGTGAAGAGTGTGTTGTCTACTGGTGTGTGAGGAGTGTGTGGTCTACTGGTGTGTGAGGCGTGTGTGATCTACTGGTGTGTGAAGAGTGCGTGATCTACTGTTGTGTGAGGTGTGTGGTCTATGGTGTGTGTGAGGTGTGGTCTACTGGTGTGTGAGGTGTGTGATCTACGGTGTGGTGTGATCCACTGGTGTGTGAGGAGTGGTCTACTGGTGTGTGTGAGGAGGTGTGTGGACTACTGGTGTGTGAGGAGTGTGTGGTCTACTGGTGTGTGAGTAGTGTGTGGTCTACTGGTGTGTGAGGTGTGTGTGATTTACTGGTGTGTGAGGAGTGTGTGGTCTACTGTGTGAGTAGTGTGTGATTTACTGGTGTGAGGGAGGTGTGGAGTAGTGTATGATCTACTGGTGAGTGAGGTGGTGATCTACTGGCGTGAGGAGGTGTGATCTATTGGTGAGCGAGGAGTGTGTGGTCTACTGGTGTGTGAGGAGTGTGGTCTACTGGTGTGTGAAGAGTGTGGTCTACTGGTGTGAGGAGTGTGTGATCTACTGGTGTGTGAGTAGTGTGTGACCTACTGGTGTGTGTGCGGAGTGTGTGATCTACTGGTGTGTGAGGAGTGTGTGATCTACCTGTGTGTGAGTAGTGTGTGGTTCACTGGTGTGTGAGGAGGGTGATCTACTGGTGTGAGTAGGTGTGATGTACTGGTGTGTGAGGAGTGTGTGGTCTACTGGTGTGTGAGTAGTGTGTGGTTCACTGGTGAAGAGTGTGACCTACTAGTGTGAGAGTGTGTGGTCTACTGGTGTGTGAGAGTGTGTGATTCACTGGTGTGTGAGTAGTGTGGTCTACTGGTGTGTGAGGAGTGTGTTGATCTACTGGTGTGAGGAGTGTGAGATCTACTGGTGTGTGAGTAGTGTGTGATCCACTGGTGTGTGAGGAGTGTGTGATCTACTGGTGTGTGAGTAGTGTGTGGTCTACTGATGTGAGGAATGTGATCTACTGGTGTGTGAGGAGTGTGGTCTACTGGTGTGTGAGAGTGTGTGATCTACTGTTGTGTGAGGAGGTGTGGTCCACTGTGTGTGTGAGGAGTGTGTGATCTACTGGTGTGTGAGTAGTGTGGTGTACTGGTGTGTGGGGAGTGTGTGGTCTACTGGTGTGTGAGTAGTGTGGGTCTACTGGTGTGTGGGAGGTGTGGTCTACTGGTGTGTGAGGAGTGTGTGGTCTATTGGTGTGTGAGGAGTGTGTTATCTACTGGTGTGTGAGGAGGTGTGTGATCTACTGGTGTGTGAGGAGTGTGTGGTCTACTGGTGTGTGAGGAGTGTGATCTACTGGTGTGTGAGTAGTGTGGTCTACTGTCTGAGGAGTGTGTGATCTACTGGTGTGTGAGGAGGTGAGGAGTGTGAGCTACTGGTGTCTGAGGAGTGTATGGTCTACTGGTGTGTGAGGAGTGTGATCTACTGTTGTGTGAGAGGTGTGTGGTCCACTGGTGTGTGAGGAGTGTGTGAGGAGTGTGTGATCTACTGGTGTGAGGAGTGTGTGATCTACTGGTGTGTGAGTAGTGTGTGGTCTACTGGTGTGAGGAGGTGTGTGATCTACTGTGAGGAGGTGTGTGATCTACCTGTGTGTGAGTAGTGTGGGTCTACTGGTGTGAGGAGGGATCTACTGGTGTGTGAGTAGTGTGTGATGTACTGGTGTGAGAGTGTGTGGTCTGCGTGTGTGAGTAGGGTCACTGGTGTGTGAGGAGTGTGTGGTCTACTGGTTGAGGAGTGTGTGAAGAGTGTGGCTCACTGGTGTGTAGAGTGTGGATCTACTGTTGTGTGAGGAGTGTGTGAAGAGTGTGTGGCTCACTGGTGTGTGAGGTGGTGATTTACTGGTGTTGAGGAGTGTGTGATCTACTGTTGTGTGAGGAGTGTGGTGTCACTGGTGTATGAGGAGGTGTGATCTACTGGTGTTTGATGAGTGTGTGGTCTATGGTGTGTGATGAGTGTGATCTACAGGTGTGAGGAGTGTGTGAGAGTAGGGGGCAGGAAAAACACTTTTATTTGAGTTGCAGGCTGCACTTTTCAGGCATCGTTTGTATGGCTGTAACAAACACCTGTGCAAAATTTCATGCCATTTCATGCATACT
>NW_024714407.1:0-64500 GCF_018991925.1 Homarus americanus
TGTTGTGCTTCGTTCAGTTGCATTGCTCACAGTTTCGCCTCCGACACTCCCAGTTACACACCTCCAACACTCCCAGTTACACCTGACACTTCAGGTACACCCTGACCTCCCTGGTACACCTCTGCCACTCCCTAGGTACACCTCCTAACACTTCAGGTACACCTCTGACACTTCAGGTACACCTCTGACACTCCCAGGTACACCAATGGCTACCAGGTACACCTCTGACACTCAGGTACTCCTCTGAGGCTCACAGGTACTCCTCTGACCTCCCAGGTACACCTCTGACACTCCCAGCTGCCTCTGACACTCCCAGGTACACCGCTGACGCTCCCAGGTACTCTTCTGACACTCCCTGTTACACACGACACTCCCAGGTACACCACTGACCTCCCAGGTACACCTCTGGCCTCCCAGGTACACCTCTGACACTGCCAGGTACACCTCTGACACTGCCAGGACACCTCTGACACTCCCAGGTGCACCTCCGATACTCCCAGGTGCACCTCTGACACTCCCAGGTACACCCTAACACTCCCAGGTACACCTCTGACACTCCCAGGTACACCTCAGACACTCCCAGGTACCTCTGACCTCCCAGGTACACCTCCTGATACTCCCAGGTATACCCCTGACACTCCCAGGTACACCGCTGACACTCCAGGTACACCGCTGACACTCCCAGGTACACCTCTGATACTCCCAGTTACCCCTGACACACCCAGCTACACTCCTGACCTCCCAGGTACACCTCTAATACTCCCAGGTACACCTCTGACACTCCCAGGTGCAAACCTCCGATACTCCCAGGTGCACCTCCGATTCTCCCAGGTACATCTCAGACTCCCAGGTACACCTCAGACACTCTCAGGTACACCTCTGACACTCCCAGGTACACCTCTGATCCTCCCAGGTATACCCTTGACACTCCCAGGTACACCGCTGACACTCCCAGGTACACCGCTGACACTGCCAGGTACACCTCTGTCACTCCATGTACACCTCAGACACTCCCAGATACACCTCTCACCTCCCCAGGTAAACCCCTGACACTCCCAGGTACACCCCTGACACTCCCAGGAACACCTCCGACACTCCCAGGTACACCTCAGACACTCCCAGGTACACCTCTGACACTGCCAGGTACACCTCTGACACTGCCAGGTACACCTCCTGACACTCCCAGGTACACCTCCGATACTCCCAGGTGCACCTCTGACACTCCCAGGCACCTCCTGACACTCCCAGGTATCTTCTGACACTCCCGTGGTACACACCTGACCTCCCAGGTACACCTCATACCTCCCAGGTACACCACTGACCTCCCTAGGTACACCTCTGACACTCCCAGGTACACCTCTGACACCTCCCAGGTACTCCTCTCACACTCCCAGGCACACCACTGACACTCCCAGGTACACCTCCTGGCACTCCCAGGTACACCGCTGACCTCCCAGGTACACCTCTCACCTCCCAGGTACACCTCAGACACTCACAGTTACACCTCCGACACTCCCAGTTACACCTCCTCCAACACTCCCAGTTACACCCTCAGAGCTCCAGGTACACCCCTGACACTCCCAGGTACACCCCTGAAACTCCCAGGTACACTTCTGACACTCAGTGCACCCCTGATACTTCCCAGGTACACCTCTGACACTCCCAGGTACACCTCCAATACTCCCAAGTGCTCCTCCGATTCTCCCAAGTACACCTCTGACACTCCCAGTGCTCCTCTGACACTCCCACAGGTACACCTCAGACACTCCCAGGTACACCTCTGACACTCCAGGTACACCTCTGACCTCCCAGGTACACCTCAGACACTCCCAGGTACACCTCTGACACTGCCCGGTACACCTCTGACACTGGCAGGTACACCTCCTGATACCCCAGGTACCTCCTAACACTCCCAGGTGCCTCCGATACTCCCAGATCCTCTGACACTCCCAGGTACAACAATGACACCCCAGGTACACCCTAACACTCCCAGGTACCTCTGGCACTCTCAGGTACACCTCCAGACACTCCCAGGTACACCTCTGACCTCCCAGGTACACCTCTGATACCCAGGTATGCCCTGACACTCCCAGGTACACCGCTGACACTCCCAGGTAGCCTGCTGACACTGCCAGGTACATCTGGCATACACCCAAGACACTCCCAAATGCCACCTCAGCAGACTCCCAGTGCATCACTGACACTCCCAGGTACACCCTGACCTCCCAGGTGACACCTCTGACACTCCCAGGTATACCTCAGACACTCCCAGGTACACCCCTCTGACACTTCCAGGTACACCTCTGACACTTCCAGGTACAACCTGACACTCCCAGGTACACCTCTGACACTCCCAGTTACACCCAGGCATAGCCACACCTCTGACACTCCCAGCTACACCTCTGACACTCAGGTACACCTCCTGATCTCAGGTACACCTCCTGACACTCCCAGGTAAACCTCCGATACTCCCAGGTACTCCTCCGGTCTCCCAGGTACACCTCCTGACCTCCCAGGTACTCCTCTGACACTCACAGGTACACCTCAGACACTCCCAGGTACACCTCTGACACTCCCCAGGTACACCTCAGACACTCCCAGGTACACCTCTGACACTGCCAGGTACACCTCCTGACATTCCATGTACACCTCAGACACTCCCAGGTACATCACTGACACTCCCAGACACACCCTGACACTCCCACATCACCTCTGACACTCCCAAGTACACCTCAGACACTCCCAGGTACACCTCTGACACTTCCAGGTACCTCTGACACTTCCAGGTACACCTCTGACCTCCCAGGTACACCTCTGACACTCCCAGGTACACCTCAGACACTCCAGTTACACCTCCGACACTCCCAGTTACACCTCCGACACTCCCAGTTACACCCCTGACACTTCCAGGTACACCCCTGACACTCCCAGGTACACCCCTAACACTCCCAGGCACACCTCTGACCTCCCAGTTGCACCCTGACCTCCCCAGCCACACCTCTGACACTCCCAGCTACACCTCTGACACTACCAGTGCACCTCCTGACCTCCCAGGTACACTCCAGACACTCCCAGGTATACCTCTGACACTCCTCAGGTACACCGCTGACACTCCCAGGTACTGTACACCGCTGACACTGCCAGTTACACCTCTGACACTCCATGTACACCATAGACACTTCCAGGTACACCTCAGACACTCCCAGGTACACCTCTCACACTCCCAGGTACACCTCCGACACTCCCAGGTACACCTCTCACACTCCCAGGTACTCCACTGACACTCCCTGTTACACCCCTGACACTCCCAGGTACACCTCTGACACTCCCAGATACACCTCAGACACTCCCAGATACACCTCTGACACTCCCAGGTAAACCCCTGACACTCCCAGGTACACCCCTGACCTCCCAGGAGACCTGCCACTCCCAGGTGCACCTCTGACACTTCCAGGTACACCTCTGACACTTCCAGGTACACCTCTGACCTCCCAGGTACACCTCTGACACTCCCAGGTACACCTCAGACACTCACAGTTACACCTCTGACCTCCCAGATACACCTCAGACACTCCCAGATACACCTCTGACACTCCCAGGTAAACCCCTGACACTCCAGGTACACCTCTGACACTCCCAGGTACACCTCTGACACTCCCAGGTACACCTCAGACACTCCCAGGTACACCTCTGACACTGCCAGGTACACCTCTGACACTGGCAGGTACACCTCTAACACTCCCAGGTACACCTCCGATACTCCCAGGTACACCTCTGACACTCCCAGGAACAACAATGACACTCCCAGGTACTCCCCTGACACTCCCAGGTACACCTCAGACACTCCCAGGTACACCTCTGATACTCCCAGGCATGCCCTGACACTCCAGGTACGCCCCTGACACTCCAAGGTACACCGCTGACACTGCCAGGTACACCTCTGTCCTCCATGTACCTCAGACACTCACAGTTTCACCTCCGACACTCCCAGTTACACCTCCTCCAACACTCCCAGTTACACCCCTGACACTTCCAGGTACACCTGACACTCCCTGGTACACCTCTGCCACTCCCAGGTCACACCTCTAACACTCCAAGGTACACCTCCTGACACTTCCAGGTACACCTCTGACCTCCCAGGCCAGTGCACTACCAGGTACACCTCTGACACTCCCGAGTACTCCTCTGGGCTACAGGGTACTCCTCTGACCTCCCAGGTACACCTCTGACACTCCCATGTACCTCTGACACTCCCAGGTACACCGCTGACTGCTCAGGTATCTTCTGACACTCCTGTTACACACCTGACATCCCAGTGCACCACTGACCTCCCAGGTACCTCTGGCACTCCCAGGTACACCTCTGACACTGCCAGGTACACCTCACCTGCCAGACCACCTCTGACACTCCCAGGTACACCTCCGATACTCCCAGGTGCACCTCTGACCCCTCCAGTACACCTCCTGACACTCCAGGCCTCTTCAACACTCCCTGGTACACACCTGACCCTCCCAGGTACACCTCATACACTCTCAGGTACACCTCAGACACTCCCAGGTACACCTCTGACACTCCCAGGTACACCTCTGACATTCAGGTGCTCCTCTGACCTCCAAGGTACACACTGACAATCCCAGGTACACCTCCGGCACTCCCAGGTACACCTCCTGACACTCCCAGGTACACCTCCTGACACTCCCATGTACACCTCTGACACTCCCAGGTACATCTCAGACATTCACATTTACACCTCCGACACTCCCAGTTACACCTCCGACACTCCCAGTTACACCCCTGACACTTCCAGGTACACCCCTGACACTCCCAGTACACCCCTGACACTCCCAGGTACACCTCTGACACTCCCAGTTACACCCTGACACGCCCAGCTACACCTCCTGACCTCCCAGCTACCTCTGCCACTCCCAGGTACACCTCCTAACACTCCAGGCACACCTCTGACACTTCCAGGTACACCTCGACCTCCCAGGTACACCAATGACACTACCAGGTACACCTCTGACACTCCGAGGTACTCCTGAGGCTCACAGACACCTCTGACACTCCCAAGGTACACCTCTGACACTCCCATGTACACCTCGGCCTCCCAGGTACCCTGAGCTCCCAGGTACTCTTCTGACACTCCTGTTACACACCTGACACTCCCAGGTACACCACTGACACTCCCAGGTACACCTCTGGCCTCCCAGGTACCTCTGACACTGCCAGGTACACCTCTGACACTGCCAGTGCACCTCCCTGACATAGGTACCTCCGATACTCAGGTACTCTTCTAACACTCCCTGGTACACACCTGACACTCCCAGGTACCTCATACCTCTCAGGTACACCTCTGACACTCCCAGGTACACCTCCTGACATTCCCAGGTACTCCTCTGACCTCCAAGTACACCACTGATATCCCAGGTACACCTCTGGCACTCCCAGGTACACCTCTGACACTCCCAGGTACACCTCTGACACTCCCGGCCCTCCTGACACTCCCAGGTACATCTCAGACATTCACATTTACACCTCCGACACTCCCAGTTACACCTCCGACACTCCCAGTTACACCCTGACACTTCCAGGTCCCTGACACTCCAGGTACACCCCTCCCAGGTACACCTCTGACCTCCCAGTTGCACCCCTGACGCCCAGCTACACCTCTGACACTCCCAGCTACACCTCTGACACTCCCAGGTACACCTCTGATACTCCCAGGTACTCCTCCGATTCTCCCAGGTACACCTCTGACCTCCCAGGTACTCCTCTGACACTCACAGGTACACCTCAGACACTCCCAGGTACACCTCCTGACCTCCACGTGCACCTCTGACACTACCAGGTACACCTCAGACACTCCCAGGTACACCGCTGACACTGCCAGGTACACCTCTGACACTCCATGTACACCTCAGACACTCCCAGGTACATCACTGACACTCCCAGGTACACCTGACACTCCACGTACACCTCCTGACACTCCCAGGTACACCTCCAGACACTCCCAGGTACACCTCTGACACTTCAGGTACACCTCTGACCTCCATGTACACCTCAGACACTTCCAGGTACACCTCAGACACTCCCAGGTACACCTCTCACTCCCAGGCACTCCACTGACACTCCCTGTTACACCCCTGACACTCCCAGCTACACCTCTGACACTCCCAGATACACCTCAGACACTCCCAGATACACCTCTGACCTCCCAGGTAAACCCCTGACACTCCCAGGTACACCCCTGACACTCCCAGGAACACCTCCGACTCCCAGGTACACCTCTGACACTTCCAGGTACACCCCTGACCTCCCAGGTACACCCCTGACACTCCCAGGTACACATCTGGCACTCCATGTACACCTCAGACACTCCCAGGTACACCTCCAGACACTCCCAGTTACACCCCTGACACTTCCAGGTACACCCCTGACCTCCCAGGTACACCCCTGACACTCACAGGTACACCTCTGACACTCCCAGTTACACCCCTAACACTCCCAGCTACACCTCCTGACACTCCCAGCTACACCTCTGAAACTCCCAGGTACACCTTTGATACTCCCAGGTGCACCTCTGACACTCCCAGGTAAACCTCCGATACTCCCAGGTACTCCTCCGATTCTCCCAGGTCACACCTCTGACACTCCCAGGTACTCCTCTGACACTCCCAGGTACACCCCTAACACACTCCCAGGTACACCTCTGACACTCCCAGTTACACCCCTGACACTCCCAGCTACACCTCTGACACTCCCAGCTACACCTCTGACACTCCCAGGTACACCTCTGACACTCCCAGGGACACCCCTGACACTCCCAGATACACCTCTGACACACCCAGGTACTCCTCTGACACTCCCAGGTACACCTCAGACACTCCCAGGTACACTCCAGACACTCCCAGGTATACCTCTGACACTCTCAGGTACACCGCTGACACTCCCAGGTACTGTACACCGCTGACACTGCCAGGTACACCTCTGACACTCCATGTACACCTCAGACACACACAGTGCACCTCAGACACTCCTAGGCACACCTCTCACACTCCCAGGTACACTTCCGACACTCCCAGGTGCACCTCCTCCACACTCCCAGGTACTCCACTGACACTCCCTGTTACACCCCTGACACTCCCAGGTACACCTCCTGACACTCCCAGATACCTCAGACACTCCCAGATACACCTCTGACACTCCCAGGTAAACCCCTGACACTCCCAGGTACACCCTGACACTCCCAGGAACACCTCTGACCTCCCCAGGTACACCTCTGACACTTCCAGGTACACCTCTGACACTTCCAGGTACACCTCTGACACTCCCAGGTACACCTCTGACACTCCCAGATACACCTCAGACACTCCACAGTTACACCTCTGACACTCCCAGATACCTCCAGACACTCCCAGATACACCTCTGACACTCCCAGGTAAACCCTGACACTTCCAGGTACACCTCCTGACCTCCCAGGTACACCTCTGACACTCCCAGGTACACCTCAGACATCCCAGGTACACCTCTGACACTGCCAGGTACACCTCTGACACTGGCAGGTACACCTCTAACACTCCCAGGTACACCTCCAATACTCCCAGGTGCACCACCTCGACACTCCCAGGAACAACAATGACAGTCCCAGGTACACCCCTGACACTCCCAGGTACACCTCCAGACACTCCCAGGTACACCTTAGACACTCCCAGGTACACCTCTGATACTCCCAGGTACACCCTTGACACTCCCAGGTACGCCGCTGACACTCCCAGGTACGCCGCCCGACCTGCCAGGTACACCTCTGTCACTCCATGTACACCTCAGACACTCCAGTTCACCAGGCATCCAGTTCCTCACTCCGCCACGGTACCTGACCACTCCTGGTACACCTCTGCCACTCCCAGGTACACCTCTAACACTTCCAGGTACACCTCAGGTGCACCTCCCAGGCACTCCCCAGGTACACCAATGACACTACAGGTACACCTCTGACACTCCGAACTCTCTGAGGCTCACAGGTACTCCTCTGACACTCCCAGGTACACCTCTGACACTCCCATGTACACCTCTGACACTCCCAGGTACACCGCTGACGCTCCCAGGTACTCTTCTGACACTCCCTGTTACACACCTGACACTCCCAGGTACACCACTGACACTCCCAGGTACACCTCTGGCACTCCCAGGTACACCTCTGACACTGACAGGTACACCTCCTGACACTGACAGGTACACCTCTGACACTCCCAGTTACACCCCTGACACTTCCAGGTACACCCCTGACACTCCCAGGTACACCCTGACACTCCCAGGTACACATCTGGCACTCCATGTACACCTCAGACACTCCCAGGTACACCTCCAGACACTCCCAGGTACATCACTGACACTCCCAGGTACAACCCTGACACTCCCAGGTACACCTCCTGACCTCCCAGGTACACCTCAGACACTCCCCAGGTACACCTCTGACACTTCCAGGTCACACCTCTGACACTTCCAGGTACACCCTCTGACACTCCCAGGTACACCTCTGAAACTCCCAGGTACATCTCAGACACTCACAGTTACACCTCCGACACCCAGTTACACCTCCGACACTCACAGTTACACCCCTGACACTTCAGGTACACCCCTGACACTCCCAGTACACCCTGACACTCCCAGGTACACCTCTTACACTCCCAGTTACACCCCTAACACTCCCAGCTACACCTCTGACACTCCCTACCTCTGAAACTCCCAGGTACACCTCTGATACTCCCAACACCTCTGACACTGCCAGGTAAACCTCCGATACTCCCAGGTACTCCTACGATTCTCCCAGGTACACCTCTACCCTCCCAGATTGCTCCTCTGACACTCCCAGGTACACCGCTGACGCTCCCAGGTACTCTTCACACCTCCTGTTACACACCTGACCTCCCAGGTACACCACTGACCTCCCAGGTACACCTCTGGCACTCCCAGGTACACCTCTGACACTGACAGGTACACCTCTGACACTGACAGGTACACCCTCTGACACTCCAGTTACACCCCTGACACTTCCAGGTACACCCTGACACTCCCCGTTACACCCCTGACACTCCCCAGGTACACATCTGGCCTCCATGTACCTCAGACACTCCCAGGTACACCTCAGACACTCCCAGGTACATCACTGACCTCCCAGGTACAACCCTGACCCTCCCAGGTACCTCTGACACTCCCCAGGTACACCTCAGACACTCAGGTACACCTCTGACACTTCCAGGTACACCTCTGACACTTCCAGGTACACCTCCTGACACTCCCAGGTACACCTCTGAAACTCCCAGGTACATCTCAGACACTCACAGTTACACCTCCGACACTCCCAGTTACACCTCCGACACTCCCAGTTACACCCCTGACACTTCAGGTACACCCCTGACACTCCCAGGTACACCCCTGACACTCCCAGGTACACCTCTTACACTCCCAGTTACACCCCTAACACTCCCAGCCTACACCTCTGACACTCCCAGCTACACCTCCTGAAACTCCCAGGTACACCTCTGATACTCCCAGGTACACCTCTGACACTGCCAGGTACACCCCTGACACTCCCAGGTACACATCTGGCACTCCATGCCTCAGACACTCCCAGGTACACCTCCAGACACTCCCAGGTACATCACTGACCTCCCAGGTACAACCCTGACACCACAGGTACACCTCTGACACTCCCAGGTACACCTCAGACACTCCCAGGTACACCTCTGACACTTCCAGGTACCTCTGACACTTCAGGTACACCTCTGACACTCCCAGTACCTCTGAAACTCAGGTACATCCTCAGACACTCCCAGTTACACCTCCGACACTCCCAGTTACACCTCCGACCTCCCAGTTACCCCCTGAGCACTTCCAGTACACCCTGACACTCCCAGGTACACCCCTGACACTCCCAGGTACACCTCACCTCCAGTTACACCCTAACCTCCCAGCTACACCTCTGACACTCCCAGCTACACCTCCTGAAACTCCCAGGTACACCTCTGATACTCCCAGGTACACCTGACACTGCCAGGTAAACCTCCGATACTCCCAGGTACTCCTACAGTTCTCCCAGGTACACCTATGACACTCCCAGGTACTCCTCTGACACTCACAGGTACACCCTGGCTCCCAGGTATCTTCTGACACTCCCTGTTCACACACCTGACACTCCCAGTCACCACTGACACTCCAGGTACACCTCTGGCACTCCCAGGTACACCTCTGACACTGACAGGTACACCTCTGACACTGACAGGTACACCTCCTCCCAGTTACACCTGACACTTCCAGGTACACCCTGACACTCCCCGTTACACCCTGACCTCCCAGTGCACATCGGCACTCCATGTACACCTCAGACACTCCCAGGTACACCTCAGACACTCCCAGGTACATCACTGAGACTCCCAGGTACAACCCTGACACTCCCAGGTACACCTCTGACCTCCCAGGTACACCTCAGACACTCCCAGGTACACCTCTGACTCCAGGCACACCTCTGACACTTCCAGGTACACCTCTGACACTCCCAGGGCACCCTCTGAAACTCCAGGTACATCTCAGACACTCACAGTTACACCTCCGACACTCCCAGTTACACCTCCGAACCTCCCAGTTACACACCTGACACTTCCAGGTACCCCTGACACTCCCAGGTACACCCCTGACACTCCCAGGTACACCTCTTACACTCCCAGTTACCTAACACCCCAGCTACACCTCTGACACTCCCCACCTCCGAAACTCCCAGGTACACCTCTGATACTCCCAGGTACACCTCTGACACTGCCAGGTAAACCTCCGATACTCCCAGTGCTCCTCACGATTCTCCCAGGTACACCTCTGACACTCCCAGGTACTCCTCTGACACTCACAGGTACACCTCAGACACTCCCAGGTACACCTCTGACACTCCCATGACCTCCTCACAGCCTCCCAGGTACACCTCAGATACTCCCAGGTACACCGCTGACACTGCCAGTGCACCTCTGACACTCCATGTACACCTCAGACACTCCCAGGTACACCTCCGGTACTCCCAGGTACACCTCAGACACTCCCAGGTACATCACTGACACTCCCAGGTACACCCCTGACTCCCAGGTACACCTCTGACATTCCCAGGTACCTCAGACACTCCCAGGTACACCTCTGACACTCCCACGACACCTCTGACACTCCCAGGTACTCCTCCTGACACTCCCAAGGTACACCACTGATAATCCCAGGTACACCTCTGGCACTCCCAGGTACACCTCTGACACTCCCAGGTACATCTCTGACACTCCCAGGTACCTCTGACACTCCCAGACCACCTCCGACACTCCCAGTTACACCCCTGACACTTCCAGGTACACCCCTGACACTCCCAGGTACACCCCTGACACTCCCAGGTACACATCTGGCACTCCATGTACACCTCAGACACTCCCAGGTACACCTCAGACACTCCCAGGTACATCACTGAGCCTCCCAGGTACACCCTGACACTCCCAGGTACACCTCTGACACTCCCAGGTACACCTCAGACACTCCCCGGGTACACCTCTGACACTTCCAGGTACACCTCTGACACTTCGAGGTACACCTCTGACACTCCCAGGTACCTCTGAAACTCCCAGGTACATCTCAGACACTCACAGTTACACCTCCGACACTCCCAGTTACACCTCCGACCTCCAGTTACACCCCTGACACTTCCAGGTACACCCCTGACACTCCCAGGTACACCTGACACTCCCAGGTACACCTCTGACACTCCCAGTTACACCACAACACTCCCAGCTACACCTCTGACCTCCCAGCTACACCTCTGAAACTCCCAGGTACACTCTCATACTCCCAGGTACACCTCGACACTCCCAGGTAAACCTCCGATACTCCCAGGTACTCCTCCGATTCTCCCAGGTACACCTCTGACCTCCCAGGTACTCCTCTGACCTCACAGGTACACCTCAGACACTCCCAGGTACACCTCTGACACTCCCACGTACACCTCTGACCTCCCAGGTACCTCAGATACTCCCAGGTACCCGCTGACACTGCCAGGTACACCTCTGACACTCCATGTACCTCAGACACTCCCAGGTACATCACTGACCTCCCAGGTCCCTGACACTCCCAGGTCTCTGACATTCCCAGGTACACCTCAGACACTCCCAGGTACACCTCTGACACTTCCAGGTACACCTCTGACACTTCCAGGTACACCTCTCACATTCCCAGGTACACCTCTGACCCTCCCAGGTACACCTCAGACTCACAGTTACACCTCCGACACTCCCAGTTACACCTCCGACACTCCCAGTTACACCCCTGACACTCCCAGGTACACCTAACACTCCCAGGTACCTCTGATGCTCCCAGTTACACCCCTGACACTCCCAGCTACCTCTGACCTCCCAGCTACACTCTGACCCCAGATACACCTCTGATACTCCCAGGTACACCTCTGACACTCCCAGGTACACCTCAGACACTCCCAGGTACACCTCTGACACTTCCAGGTACACCTCTAAGACTTCCAGTTACACCTCTGACACTCCCATTACACCTCTGACACTCAGGTACTCCTCTGACACTCAGGTACACCACTGATAATCCCAGGTACACCTCTGGCACTCCCAGGTACACCTCTGACACTCCCAGGTACACCTCTGACACTCCCAGTTACACCTCCGACACTCCCAGTTACACCCCTGACACTTCCAGGTACACCCCTGACACTCCCAGGTACACCCCTGACCTCCCAAGGTACACATCTGGCCTCCATGTACACCTCAGACACTCCCAGGTACCTCAGACACTCCCAGGTACATCACTGACCTCCCAGGTACACCCCTGACACTCCCAGGTACACCTCTGACACTCCCAGGTGCACCTCAGACACTCCCAGGTACACCCCCTCTGACACTTCCAGGTACACCTCTGACACTTCGAGGTACACCTCTGACACTCCCAGGTACACCTCTGAAACTCCCAGGTACATCTCAGACACTCACATTTACACCTCCGACACTCCCAGTTACACCTCCGACACTCCCAGTTACACCCCTGACACTTCCAGGTACACCCCTGACACCCCAGGTACACCCCTGACACTCCCAGGCACACCTCTGACACTCCCAGTTACACCCCTAACACTCCCAGCTACACCTCTGACACTCCCAGCTACACCTCTGAATCTCCCAGGTACACCTCTGATACTCCCAGGTACACCTCTGACACTCCCAGGTAAACCTCCGATACTCCCAGGTACTCCTCCGATTCTCCCAGGTACACCTCTGACACTCCCAGGTACCTCTGACACTCACAGGTACACCTCAGACACTCCCAGGTACACCCTGACACTCCCATGGCACACCTCTGACACCCCAGGTACACCTCAGATACTCCCAGGCACACCGCTGACACTGCCAGGTACACCTCTGACACCCACACCTCAGACACTCCCAGGTACATCACTGACACCCCAGGTACACCCCTGACACCCCCAGGTACACCCTGACATTCCCAGGTACACCTCAGACACCCCAGGTACACCTCTGACACTTCCAGGCACACCTCACACTTTCAGGTACACCTCTGACATTCCCAGGTACACCTGACACCCCAGGTACACCTCAGACACTCACAGTTACACCTCCGACACTCCCAGTTACACCTCCGACACTCCCAGTTACCCCTGACACTCCCAGGTACACCCCTAACACTGGCACACCCTCTGACACTCCCAGTTACACCCCTGACTCCCAGCTACACCTCTGACACCCCCAGCTACCCTCTGACACTCCCAGATACACCTCTGATACTCCCAGGACACCTCTGACACCCCACAGGTACACCAGACACTCCCAGGTACACCTCTGACACTTCCAGGTACACCTCTAAGACTCAGTGTACACCTCTGACACTCCACGCACACCTCTGACACACTCCTACTCCCTCTGACACTCAAGGTACACCACTGATAATCCCAGGTACACCTCTGGGCACTCATAGCACCTCTGACACTCCCAGGCACATCACTGACACCCCAGGCACACCCCCTGACACCCCCAGGTACACCTGCTGGACACTCCCCAGGCACACCCCAGACACTCCCAGGCACACCCTCTGACACCACCAGGTGGTCAATCTCTGACACTTCCAGGTACACCTCTGACACTCCCAGGTACACCTCTGACACTCCCAGGTACACCTCAGACACTCACAGTTACACCTCAGACACTCACAGCTACACCTCTGACACTCCCAGCTACACCTCTGACACTCCCAGGTACACCTCTGATACTCCCAGGTACACCTCTGACACTCCCATGTACACCTCCGATACTCCCAGGTACACCTCAGACACTCCCAGGTACACCTCAGACACTCCGAGGTACACCTCTGACACTGCCAGGTACACCTCTAACACTGGCAGGTACACCTCTGACACTCCCAGGTACACCTCAGACACTCACAGTTACACCTCCGACACTCCCAGTTTCACCTCCGACACTCCCAGGTACACCTCCGATACCCCCAGGTACACCTCTGACACTCCCAGGTACAACAATGACACTCCCAGGTGCACCTCAGACACTCCCAGGTACACTCCAGACACTCCCAGGTATACCTCTGACACTCCCAGGTACACCTCTGACACTCCCCGGTACACCGTTGACACTGCCAGGTACACCTCTCACACTCCCAGGTACACCTCAGACACTCACAGTTACACCTCCGACGCTCCCAGTTACACCTCCGACACTCCCAGGTACATCTCAGACACTCCCAGGTACACCGTTGACACTGCCAGGTACACCTCTGACACTCCATGTACACCTTCGACACACCCAGGTACACCTCTCACACTCCCAGGTACTCCACTGACTCTCCCTGGGACACCCCTGACACTCCCAGGTACACCTCTGACACTCCCAGGTACACCTCTGACACTCCCAGGTACACCTCTAACACTCCCAGGTAAACCTCCGATACCCCCAGGTACACCTCTGACACTCCCAGGTACAACAATGACACTCCCAGGTACACCTCTGACACTCCATGTACACCTCAGACACTCCCAGGTACATCACTGACACTCCCAGGTACACCCCTGACACTCCCAGGTACACCGCTGACACTCCCAGGTACACCTCAGACACTCCCAGGTACACCATTGACACTTCCAGGTACACCTCTGACACTTCCAGGGACACCTCTGACACTCCCAGGTACACTCTGACACTCCCAGGTACACCTCAGACACTCACAGTTACACCTCAGACACTCACAGTTACACCTCCGACACTCCCAGTTACACCTCCGACACTCCCAGTTACACCCCTGACACTTCCAGGTACACCCCTGACACTCCCAGGTACACCCCTAACACTCCCAGGTACACCTCTGACACTCCCAGTTACACCCCTGACACTCCCAGCTACACCTCTGACACTCCCAGCTACACCTCTGACACTCCCAGATACACCTCTGATACTCCCAGGTACACCTCTGACACTCCCAGGTACACCTCAGACACTCCCAGGTACACCTCTGACACTTCCAGGTACACCTCTAAGACTTCCAGTTACACCTCTGACACTCCCAGATACACCTCTGATACTCCCTGGTACACCTGTGATACTCCCACTTTTTTCACTGAAAAAGCTTAGTTTCTTTAAAAAACATTGTTTTTTAGTCAGTTGTACTTCACAATAGTTTTACTTTTTTTCACTGAAAAAGCTTAGTTTCTTTCAAAAACATTGTTTTTTAGTCAGTTGTACTTTAGGATAGTTTTACTTCTTTTCACTGAAAAGGCTTAGTTTCTTTCAAAAACTAAGGATAGTTTTACTTCTTTTCGCTGAAAAAGCTTAGTTTCTTCTAAAAACTGTTTTTTAGTCAGTTGTACTTCAGGAGAGTTTTACTTCTTTTCACTGAAAAAGCTTAGTTTCTTTCAAACCATTACATTTTAGTCAGTTGTACTTTAGGATAGTTTTACTTCTTTTCACTGAAAAAGCTTAGTTTCTTTCAAACCATTGCATTTTAGTCAGTTGTACTTTAGGATAGTTTTACTTCTTTTCACTGAAAAAGCTTAGTTTTTTCTAAAAACATTGTTTTTTAGTCAGTTGTACTTCACAATAGTTTTACTTCTTTTCACTGAAAAAGCTTAGTTTCATTCAAAAACGCACTTTTTAGTCACTTGTACTTCTTTTCACAGATAAGTCTTATTTTCTGCTAAAAAACATTGTTTTGAAGAAAGTTTAATTCTTTTAACGGAAAACAATCAGTTTAGATGAAAAAACAGTATACTGTAGGGTTTGATGGAAACTCTAAGGTGGTGGCTTTCTTATATAAAATATATTATATTAAAGACAGTATGGTGCTGGAGATGCCGTGTGGCAAGAAGCTTGCTGAGAAGACACTGTAGTGGACGTCTCCCCTACAACTGCATAGCCGCATTCCAATGCCACAGTATCCTAGCAACCAGTCACCTGCTACGTCTTCCCTAGCAACCAAACAAGCAGCCCAGGGGGGGGGGGGCGTCACCAGATGCCACAGTATTCTAGCAACCAGCCACGTCTTCCCTAGCAACAGAGTCAAGAAACCGGCGACTTCCCACGGGATTACTTCCGGCGACTGTGTATATAAGCTCTGTCTCTCCATTGAGATTCATTCTACTCTACGTTCCTGAACACGCAACACCTCCTCCAAGCAAGCTCCTCGCTGTCCAGCTCTCATTCAACCTGGAGGCCAGCAACAGGCAACATCTTCTCTAACGAAGCTCCTGCACATCTACCTCCTTCAACACGCTACTCACCGAACGTGTCTACTGAGCAGCTCCTCACCACACGGCATCTCCAGCACCAGACTGTCTACCATATAACTTATATTATATAAGAAAACCACCACCTTAGAGTTTCCATTCATCCTGAGTGCTAGACAACATAATATCACGAAACCCTACAAATGGTGACCCCCGGAAAAAAGCACTCACATATGATGGAGGACAGACTGATCTCTCTACCGACTTTCAACCACAACGTCGAGGACTGGTTAGATCATGTGGAAGCAGCCCTCGTCGGCTCACAAGCGACTGACGAGCAAAAGTATGGCGCCCTGCTCTGTGCCTTGCCCACGGAAGTCGCCACGCGGGTCTCACAGACCATTTCCAACCCTCCAGATGACAACAAATTCACTACCCTGCGGGATGCCTTGAAGAGGCGTTATCAACAGACCAGCCCCAATCTCCTGCAAGACCTATCCTCTATCTCCCTCGGGAACTCAACCCTGGGACGTCTCTGGGAGGAGATGTGTAGGCTGAACTCCCGTCACACAGACAGACTCCCCGACTCTATCCTGCGCCAGCTTCACGCACAAAAGCTACCCATAGAAGTACGCAACATCCTGTCCGCAGTAGATTACTCTACGACACCAGAACTATATGCAACCGCGGCAGACAGAATTTTCAACGAGTGCGCTGCTGCAGTGTGCTGCACCCCTTGCCGCCACGGTCACACCAGTACCTACCACCGAACTTGTAAGCCGGGTCAACACCCCTCAGCCGAGCAATACCTCACAAGACATCAAGGACCTGTTGCAAACTTTGAACCGCAGGATGGACACCATTGAGCAGTTCTGCTCCTCCATACCCGCTGCTGCGCCAGTTCCTGACTCACACACCACGCCCTACAAGTTCCGACGCACAGCAGCCAGCCCCCAGCACAACAAATATACCCTCTGCTGGTATCACCAGACTTTCGGCCGCAATGCTCGAAACTGTGAGCCCTATTGCACCTATTCGGGAAACGGCAACACCGGAGGCTGGTAGACGCCTCAGCCTCCGTCCCTTCAGGCGTCTCATTACTGCGCGTCACCGACCGCACCTCCGGCAAGAAGTTCCTCATCGACACAGGTTCATCGGTCAGCCTCATCCCTCCCTCACTACAAGACAAGTCAAAGCAACCCTCTTATGACCTGTTCGCTGTCAACGGTACCTCTATCGCCTCCTATGGCGTACGCACCCTCGCCTTAGACCTCGGTCTGCCCAAGACTCTGCGTTGGTTATTCGTGACAGCAGACGTGACTCAACCCATCCTAGGTTTCGACTTCCTCACCTTCCACAAGCTCGGCGTCAAACCAAGTCATCTATGCCTCATCTATGAGCCTACAGCACGCAAGATCCAGGGTTCTCGTGCCAGACACACCGACACTATCACCTGTCTTGCGCCTTCCAACGAGTTCTCCTCCCTGCTCGACGAATTCAAGGAGCTTTTCTTACCCCGAGTCTCCCTACCCTCACCACCTACATCGGGAATTTTCCACCACATCGAAACCAAAGGACCACCAGTCTTTTCACGCCCTCGCCGCCTGCGCCCTGAACACATCCCTCCTGCACTACTCACAGCCAAGTATGTTTTCGTCAGGCATGATGCTCACCGCAACCCATTACAACGCCCCTACGATGGACCCTTCCAGGTGGTTACCCGTTCAGCAAAGTTCCTGACGATTATCCGGAATGGCAGACATGACACCGTCAGCATAGACCGAGTCAAACCGGCCACCTTACCCGTCGGGCCCCCAGCCCAGCAGCACCATCAACAAACTACGCCTGCACCAGTCTACCCGCAGTTACCACCGGCAGCAACACCACGCCCACGACATTTCTGGGCACCCTCTTTTCACCCTCATGTACACCCTGTTCCTGCTGTAGAACCTGCTCCTGTCATAGACCCTCCTCCTGTCATAGAACCTGAACCTGTAATAGACCTCCCTCCTGTCATAGAACCTGCTCCTGCCATGGACCCTCCTCCTGACGCAGCCCCTGCAGCAGCAGGAGCACAACAACCATTGCTTGTACAACCTCCTCTAATCCCAAATCCTCTTTCTCCTCCTAATTCTCCCACAGGTTTTGTGTCACTAGACGGAGTTGTTACACGTAGCGGCCGAGTCGTACGTACACCTGCCCGGTATGTGTTATGTGTGGGACACAACCCGGACAACATCCAGCCTCCCGCAGCGCCGCGAGGGGAGGGGGAGTATTGTAGTGGACGTCTCCCCTACAACTGCATAGCCGCATTCCAATGCCACAGTATCCTAGCAACCAGCCACCTGCTACGTCTTCCCTAGCAACCAAACGAGCGGCCCAGGGGGGGCGTCACCAGATGCCACAGTATTCTAGCAACCAGCCACGTCTTCCCTAGCAACGGAGTCAAGAAACCGGCGACTTCCCACGGGTTTACTTCCGGCGGCTGTGTATATAAGCTCTGTCTCTCCATTAAGATTCATTCTACTCTACGTTTCTGAACACGCAACACCTCCTCCAAGCAAGCTCCTCGCTGTCCAGCTCTCATTCAACCTGGAGGCCAGCAACAGGCAACATCTTCTCTAACGAAGCTCCTGCACATCTACCTCCTTCAGCACGCTACTCACCGAACGTGTCTACTGAGCAGCTCCTCACCACACGGCATCTCCAGCACCAGACTGTCTACCATATAACTTATATTATATAAGAAAACCACCACCTTAGAGTTTCCATCCATCCTGAGTGCTAGACAACATAATATCACGAAACCCTACAACACGTTCAGTGCTTGAGGAGGTATCTGTGCAGGAGCTTCGTTAGAGGAAATGATGCTTGTTCAGGAACATAGGGTAGAATGAATCTTAATGGATTTTTTTTTTTTAATTGATTTGTAGGAATTTTACCTACGCGGACCTTAAGCTAAAATGCTGGTTCACCCACTGCTGGGATAAGACACCAGCGTCTTTTTAGTATGGGGGGGGGGATGCTCGGTAAGAAACTGTAGGGTTTCTTGAGAGTGGTTGATGGTTAGCTTTCTGGCAACCTTCTTTGCTCTGATAGGTGGTTGCATGTTTCGCCTAACTAATTGTGTTCCAGGGCACTCTATGAGGTAGTGCTGCAGTGTGCTTTCTGGTCCGCTGTCGCAGGTCTTGCATATGCGCTGCTCTGTTTGTGCCGATACAATTATTTCCCTAATGAATGGGTATCCCAGTCTCAGTCGGTGGAAGTTGAAGTCTTCCCTTCTTGTTATATCCTTCATGAGTGGTGGTCTCTCATAATTCGTGACCAGATAGTACCACCTGGCCGATCGTGGGCAGTTTGTGTTATGGTGGTCTTCTTTATCTGCTCCTCACTGGACAGGATGTTCATCTCAATGTTTCGCTGTTCTAACGCAGCCTTGGCAGCAGCATCAGCTCGTTCATTCCCTGGGATTCCGATATGACTGGGCACCCAGTTAATGATAACTTGCCGATCTTGTAGTCCAATAACGGATGTAATGAGATGAATGTTGTCTTTATGCTCTCTGCATTGTAGTGCTTCAATAGCACATCGTGAGTCAGTGTGTATTACAATAATTTGTTGACTGTTTATGGAAGCGTGTCTTAGGGCTCCAAGTATGGCAGCTAGCTCAACTTGCAAAGTAGAGCATCCATCTGAGGTTCTCCAAAGGGACGTTTTACCTCCTTCTATAGTGAAGGCTGCTCCTGCCTTCGTACTGGTAGTCTCTACAGAACCGTCTGTGTAATACAGTGTGAGGTGTTAGAGCCTTCATGTTTCTCTCTGCTAGGTGTCGGAGCTCATGTGGGTTACAGTCAGCCTTTCTTGTCCCAGTTTGTAGAATGTTGAAGACTGCTGGCGGGGACTCCCACGGTGCTGGGGTGCTATACTCTGGACTCATTGTATCAGGTCCTTTGCTGAGGATTGTGTCTTTCAATTTCAGTCGATTTACAGCGTCAGCTGCGCACAATAGCCTTTTTTTCTTGTTAAAGACATCTCTGTTAAGGTTCAATGCTCGTAAGAGTCCATTCTTGATGTCACCCTCCTGAGCCCTGGTAATCAGTTTTGTTGCAAAGCACGCTATTAATCGTTCTGCTCTGGTTTGGAGAGATGTGAGACCTGTCTCCATGTGTAAGTTTTCAATTTTTGTACACATAGGTGCCTTGACAATGGCTCTCATAGCGTTATTCTGGGCAACTTCTAATTTCGCCCACTGCCCCTCAGACAGTGTGTTAAGAGCCGGTGTCGCATAGTCTGTATATATAGCGTTCTTAGGACTACATGTCCCGCACCCACCTTGGGTCCTGTCATGGCTCTCATCATGTTGACTCTCTTGCCTATTCGGTCTCTTAGATAGTTTATCTCAGTGTCAAATTTGAGGCGTTTGTCAATCCAGATGCCCAGGTATTTGTATGCATTGACCCATTGTAGGGCAATACCTTGTATTTGAAGTTGTGTCACCGGCTCATTGTGTCCAAACCTTTGGACTTTGCTGATTTGGTTTCTACCTTTTACTATCAGTGCTAATTCGTCAGCATAGCACAGTAGTTTGGTACCCTCTTGAAAGGGGAGCCGACACAAGTTTTCCATGAGGATGTTGAAGAGAGTTGGACTAAGAACTCCTCCTTGTGGTGTGTCATTTTCCAGTCTTTGCTGACTGAGACTTGTCCTTGACAAGTAACTCTTGCTGTTCTGTTTTGGAGATAGTCAGCAATCCAAGCCAGTAGGTATCCTTTGACGCCTTTCCGGGCCAGAGTGGTTACAATGGCCGGTGCATTTGCCAGCTCAAATGCTTTCTCTAGATCAAGGAATACTACGAATGCCTTATTTTGACCAATCGATCCCAGGAGAGTGGCCAAACTGTGTGCAGTGCTGAGACCTTTGGTGAATCCAAAGATATTGTGGTGAAGTGGTCCAATTTGCATGCATGCTGTTGGTGATATTGGTCTGAAATTCGGGGATAATTGGGTTTGCGAATAGGAACAATGTTTGCTCCTTTCCAAGCTGACGGGAGTTTGCCTGCTGACCATGATGTGTTTATAACTGTTATGAGAGCAAGTTCACCAGAAAGTCCTCCATTGCTGAGCAATGAATAGATTATACCATCACTGCCAGAAGCGGTGTCTTTTCTTGTTTTCCTGGACCTTCTGATTTCGTCTATAGTAAACAGACAGTCTGTAATGTCAACTTGTTCAATTGCATGTCTGACTACTACTTCTCTCTCCATTTGTACGTGCTGAAGATGAAGTCTTATTTCAGGAGGTAGTTGAGCTGATGACGAGCATTCTGCAAAGTGCTCTGCCAAGCGATTTGCTTCCTGTAGTGGCTGGGGGTGGGCTGGAGATCTGGGCAATTTTCCTGTTGCTATCCTGAGTTTTCTCCAGAGTTCACTCAGGCTGGTGTGTGCATTAAAGGTTGCGAACCACTCGAGCCATTTGTCTTCCCTAATTTTCTGAGTAATTTGACAAGCATGTTGAACAGCAGCTCTCAAGAGTTTCACTCCCTCAGGGGAAGGGTATTGTCGGAGATGTCTTCTGAATGTGTTGATTCTGTGATTCTGTTCTCTGACTTCGTCATTGTAGAACCAGTAGTCCTTGTGGTGTCTATTTGTAGGGTTTGTTTTTGGTATTGCTTTCTCTCCAGCATGTTGTATGGCACCAGTAAGGTCCTGGTTTAGTTGGTCAATATCTTCTGCTGCTTCATAGTTCGAAAACCATTTTCGGAGTTCATCTTGATATAATTTCCAATTTGCTTTCTTGGCATTCCATCTGGGTGGCGGACGTGGGGGAGGAGGTGTATGTATATTATGTATGTTGTATGTATGCCATGTATGTACTCTATTTATATACATTACTTCTCTAGTCAGTAGCGTGTGGCAATGCCCCTGTTTCATGTCACCACATGCTTAGATAAATGTGCCTGGCGACATCTGGAAGCTGCTAATGTACCACTTACCACATGTCGCCTGAGAGGTCAGAGAGAGGTCAGTTGACCCCTATAGGAGTGTAAGGACTACCGGCGCTTGTAAGCGCCCTTGTATATTTCCGTTAATAAGAACCTACAAAACTCTACAGGTGTTTATGTTCGCTCCTGTAGTTAGAACCAAGTACCCCGAACATCTCCATGGCGCAGTGAGTATCAAGTGATCGATTAAGTGGAAATAAGTGCGCTCGTGTAAAATCAAGACCGATAGACCTCCTCCGTCAACTGCGTCATCCATCTCCATTGTCTCCCCCAAAAATTCGTTTCAATTACCAATGAGTTTTGAGCAATGTTTCAGTGACGCAAGTCCCTGTGAAGTGCTAAGTGCCCCTCGTGTGTGTAGTGCTAAAGTGTGTGTCCTTGTTTTAGAGGATTCCCTAAGGTGGAAGGCAGATATAGGGCATTTGTGAGGAGTGGTGCGTCAGCGCGTCCGTCCCCGGTTGCCTCTAGGGTAACTCACCCTCCTAACGCTCACCCATCACTGCCTCCCTCCGCGCTCCCCCCGCCCACCGCGCCTACACACACCAACTCACGCACGGACATACCGACTGCGGTTATTTCTTCATATGTATTTTATATATATATATAAGTTACTTATCTGTGTATTCAATTAATTTTGTTGTCTCAGATCTGGTTGATACGACGGGCTGACAGGTCAACACTGATTTGAGATACAATATACAGATAAAGTAATTATGCCCCGGGCCTCACGCAGGGGTGTCCCTAGTGCCCGGATGAGTCAGACGGATGACAGCTCTACAGAGATGGATCACCAGTCAGTGCACGACGCCCCACCCTCTCCCAGCCACACCCCTCGACCCTCAGCCTCGTCCTCAGAGATAATTGCTCTGATGAAGCTTATGAGGGAGGAAAGGCGTCTGGACGAAGCGAAAAGATGTGCTGAGGACCACCAACGGAGATTGGAAGATAACGAACGGTTTGCAGCTTTGATATCTAGCCTCACTGCTAATCAAGCCTTTGGCCCTTCCACTACTCCGGTACCGACTGGCTCAGATACTTCGTCAACGCCCTCAACCAAAGTGGTTGTCCAACCCCCACCCACCTTGAAACCTGATGAGACTTTACAGACTTTTCGTGAGTGGCAGCGACGGTGGACTGATTATGCTACAATGGTGGATCTCCACAGCCTAAACAACTCATTCAGCTACGTATGTGCCTGTCTTTGGGAGCGCAGCATGTGTTGGAACACACGTTGCAAGTGCCCCCGACGTCTTTGTTGTCTGTAGAGGAGGTACTGGATGTTCTAGAACGGCACATCAAAGGTCAGCGGAATGAAGCCCTTCGCAGGAGGGAAGTGTTTAGCTGTAGACAGATGGAGGGCGAGACTTTTGATGATATCTACGTACGACTCAAGAGAGCCTCGGAAGAGATAGACATATGTCCCGGTAATCACCAGTAGTGCGAGGAGGCCCAGTTGAAGCAGGTGATCCTGAAGGGTGTTAAGGACGAGAAGCTTGTACAACGCCTCACCTCCCTCGACTCTTCCTCTCCTCTTAAGGATGTGTTGACAGTATGTCGCTCCTATGAGGCTGTCAGGTGTGCTACCTCTGCCATCCGAGCTCCCCCTACAGCCGTACGGGCTATGTCCCAATACAAGAAAGACAAGAAGTCTGCCCTAACGCCTACGCCCACCACGCCCACGCCCAGCTCCCTTTGCAACAGCTGTGGTAGGCAGCACGGAACACAGGTATGTCCAGCCGCTGAGTCTACCTGCGACAGTTGTGACCACAAGGGCCACTGGCCACTTACAGTACGGTGCCCAGCCAAACGCGTCCAGTGCAATGTGTGTGGTCGTCTGGGCCACTATGACAAGTGTTGTCCGACCAACAAACCCAAGGGACAGCGTCGGCGGAAGCAGCAGAGCCCTTCCACCAGTGAGGGCCGTCCACAGTCGCCAAATCAGAGGCACGACGACCCTGGACAAAGCCCGACGCATATTAGGAGGGTGAACTCCTCCTCGCGTCTCAGGTCCAAAGTTCCCAGCAAGTCAGCGTCATTGTGACCTACGGCAGTGTGTCATCCTGTCTCGAGATGCTGCCCGACACCGGCGCTGAGGCTACGGTCATCGGTCCCGAGCATTTGCAATGCTTGGGGCTCTCTCCAAGTGATCTAGGACCGCCTCCCAAGGACGTCCGCGTCACGGCAGACGGTTCACAGATGGCCCCAGCCCTAGGTTCACTCTATGCACATGTCACCTTTGGCAACAGGTCGTGTCAAGCCTGGATTGACGTGCATAATGGTTACCGACTCCTTTGCTGTCCTACAGACATTGCCAAGAGATAGCCATCATCTCCCATGACTTCCCAAAACCGATTCTCGAGGTAAAATACGCCAACAGGGCGCACGAAGGGAGCAGCAACTACCCTGCTGCCGCCCTACACCTACCTCTGGCCAGTGACACCTCTCCTTCGGTAGTTGTCACCTGCTGCTTCACGTCACCACGCCTTAGCTCGCCTCCACGACAGTCACCGTGGAGCCGAGGCCACCAAACTGCGTGCGAGACAGACTGTGTTCCGGCCTGGCATCGACCCCGACATCTCCAATGCTGTCCAGGCGTGTAAGCCCCGCCAAGTACTACAACCCAGCCAGCAGCAGGAACCCTTCATGAGTGACGACAACCCCACCCGCCCCTTTGAGTCTGTGTCGGCCGACTCCTTCTGTGTGTCAGGAGAGTCCTTCCTGTTTATCGTAGACCGTCTCTCTGGTTGGCCGGTTGTCATCAAGTGCGGTAAGGACACGACGTCTGCCGCCACCATCAGCAAGTTCCGTCACTACTTCCGTTACGTGGGCGTTCCTGGGCGCCTGCGAACCAACGGAGGGCCCCAGTTCACAAGCCAGGACGTTGCTGCGTTCCTCGACCGATGGGGAGTCCGGCCTGTGTTGTCACCGCCTTATTACCCGCAGTCCAACGGCCACTCTGAGGCTGCTCTCAAATCCCTGAAGCACCTCATCCTCAAAGTGGCCCCTTCTGGGAATATTGACTGCGAGGCCTTCGACCAGGGTCTCCTTGAGCTCCGCAACACACCCAATTACACCGGACGCTCCCCTGCTCACCCTCAGTCCTTCTCCAAAGAGTGGCAGGAAAAGACAGAGGATTTTGATCGCCGAGCCGCAGAACGTATTCAAGACCACGCCCGTCCTCTCCCCAGGTTGAGTGTCGGCACCCAAGTCTGTGTCCAGGACCCGGCCTCCCTACGTTGGGACAAAGTGGGCGTAGTCATGGGTCTCGGCAGGTCACGGGACTACCAGGTGCGGTTACCCAGCGGTCGTGTGTGGTGGAGGAAACGCCGTTTTCTCCGCCCCGCAACACCTTCCGCTGACCCCATCACCAGTATTGAGTCCCATATCCCCCCCCCCCAGTGAATAAACCCCTCGACGCTCAGAACGGATCCACAGGAAAAGGGGGGGAGAGGTGTACGTACAGTATATTATGTATGTTGTATGTATACCATGTATGTACTCTATATATATATATATATATATATATATATATATATATATATATATATATATATATATATATATATATATATATATATATATATATATATACATTACTTCTCTAGTCAGTAGCGTGTGGCAATGCCCCTATTTCATGTCACCACAAGCTTAGATAAATGTGCATGGCGACATCTGGAAGCTGCTAAGGTACCACTTACCACATGTCGCCTGAGAGGTCAGAGAGAGGTCAGTTGACCCCTATAGGAGTGTAAGGACTACCTGCGCTTCCGTTAATAAGAACCTACAGAACTCTACAGGTGTTTATCTTCGCCCCTGTGGTTAGAACCAAGTACCCGGAACATCTCCACTATGTAAATGCAGATAAACCTAATCTATATAAATGCAGATGCACCTTATCTATATAAATGAATATACACCTAATCTATGTTAATGCAAATACTCTTAATCTATATAAATGCTTATACTCCTAATCAATATAAATGCACATACACATAATCTATATAAATGCACTTACACTTAATCTATATAAATGCATATACAGAATCTATTTAATGCATATACACCTAATCTATATAAATACATATATACCTAATCTATATAAATGCAGATACAGCTAATCTATGTAAATGCAGATTCACCTACTCTATATAAATGCGGATACCTGCCCAATATAAATGCAGAAACACCTAATCCATGTAAATGCAGATACGGGGCATCTATATAAATGCAGATACACATAATTTATATAAATGCAGATAAACATCATGTATTTAAATGCATACACACCTGTTCTATATAAATGCATGTACACTTCATGTATATAAATGCATATAATAATAATCTATTTAATGCATATACACCTAATGTATATAAATACATATACACCTAATTTATATAAATGTAGATACACCTAATCTATATAAATGCAAATACAGCTAATCTATGTAAATGCAGATACACCTAATCTACATAAATGCAGATACACATAATATCTATAATTGCAGATATACCTAATCTATACAAATGCAGATATACCTAATCTATATAAACGCAGATTCACGTAATGTATATAAATGCAGATACAAATAATCTATATAAATGCAGATACACCTATTCTATGTCAATTCAGATACACCTAATCTATAAAAAGGCAAATACGGCTAATATATTGTAGTGGACGTCTCCCCTACAACTGCGTAGCCACAGCCACCACCTGCTACCGCCTTCCCTAGCAACCAACCAGATGTTACCATATCTTAGCGGCGACTTTCTGGGTTTTCCCAACATGACTCATAGCGGCTGCTGGGTATATAAGCTCTGTCTCTCCATTGAGATTGATTCTGACCATTCTTCTTGAACAAGCAACACCTCCTCCTCCGCCGCTGCCTGGCTGCCTTCGCTTCTCCTCGCCTGCCTGGCGGTCCTCGCTCCCGCCAGCGAGCATGGCGACCCACCAGCTGTCCTTCTCTGAGCTTCCTCACCAACCAACTCTCATTCTGCCCATCTTCCTGAACAAGCAACACCTCCTCCAGCAAGCTCCACGCTGTCAGCATTCATTCAACCAGGAGGCCAGCAACAGGCAACATCTTCTCTAACGAAGCTCCTGCACATCTACCTCCTTCAACACGCTACTCACCGAACGTCTCTACTGAGCAGCTCCTCACCACACGGCACCTCCAGCACCAGAATGTCTATCATATAACTTATATTATACAAGAAAACCACCTTAGAGTTTCCATCCATCCTGAGTGCTAGACAACATTATATCCCGTAATCCTACAAATGGTGACTCCCGGAGATAAGCACTCACACAGGATGGAGGAGACACTGATCACGCTCCCAGTCTTCAAGCAGCATAGAAGAATGGCGTATACACACAGAAGCAGCTCTGTTACTCTAAGCAGAAACCAGCTCCTCTTCCTGCCCCAAGCACCACATCCTGACGACCCCAGCACACCCGTCCTGCCTCAGACGCCGACCCCGGCCCAGCAGCAACCCCTGATGCGGCAACTGTTCCTGAATCCAGACCCACACACACCCCTCTTTTCTCCCTCAGGTACTCCCTGCTAATGTCCTGCACCCTGCTGCTGTCGTGGACCCAGCTGCTGTCACGAGCCCTAATCCGCTTCTGCTGACGCAGCCCCTGCTCCTGACCCAGGCCCACACACACCCCAGCAGGCGCATCTGACGACCCTGTACCTGTCGTGAGGAAAGCACAACATTCATCGCCTCCACACACCCTTTTTCTCCCTTCTCCCACAGATAGTGTGTATCTAGACAGTTGTATTTCAGCGATCGGCTCATTCACGCCATCGCCATTGTCTCACATGAGGCATGCACCGCCCGGTCTGCCTCACATGTGCTAAGCAACTCTACAGACAACAAGTCTCCTACACCGCCTGGAGGGAAGGGGGAGTATTGTAGTGGACGTCTCCCCTACAACTGCCTACAACTGCGTAGCCACAGCCACCACCTGCTACCGCCTTCCCTAGCAACCAACCAGATGTTACCGTATCTTAGCAACGAAACTAGTGATCGGCGACTTTCTGGGTTTTCCCAACATGACTCATAGCGGCTGCTGGGTATATAAGCTCTGTCTCTCCATTGAGATTGATTCTGACCATTCTTCTTGAACAAGCAACACCTCCTCCTCCGCCGCTGCCTGGCTGCCTTTGCTTCTCCTCGCCTGCCTGGCGGTCCTCGCTCACGCCAGCGAGCATGGCGACCCACCAGCTGTCCTTCTCTGAGCTTCCTCACCAACCAACTCTCATTCTGCCCATCTTCCTGAACAAGCAACACCTCCTCCAGCAAGCTCCACGCTGTCAGCATTCATTCAACCAGGAGACCAGCAACAGGCAAAATCTTCTCTAACGAAGCTCCTGCACATCTACCTCCTTCAACACGCTACTCACCGAACGTCTCTACTGAGCAGCTCCTCACCACACGGCACCTCCAGCACCAGACTGTCTATCATATAACTTATATTATACAAGAAAACCACCTTAGAGTTTCCATCCATCCTGAGTGCTAGACAACATTATATCCCGTAATCCTACAATATATAAATACAGATACACGTAATTTATATAAATGCATGTAAACATAATCTATATAAATGCATATACACCTAATGTATATAAATGCATATACACCTAATCATTATAAATGTATACACCTAATGTATATAAATGCATATACACTTAATCTGTATAAATGCATGTAAACATAATCTATATAAATGCATATACACCTAATGTATATAAATGCATATACACCTAATATATATAAATACATATACACCTAATCTATTTAAATGCAGATAAACCTATATAAATGCTGATATACCTAATCTATATAAATGCAGATACTCCTAATCTATATAAATGCATATACACTTAATCTATATAAATGCATATACACATAATACCAATACATACATATACATCTAATGTATATAAATGCATATACACCTAATCTATACAAATGCATATACACCTAATCTATTTAAATGCAGATGCACCTAATCTATATAAATGAAAATACTCTTAATCTATATAAATGCATATACACCTGAGCTATATACAAGCATATACACATAATCTATATAAATACACTTACACATAATCTATATAAATGCATGTACACATAATCTATATGAATGCATATACACCTTATCTATATAAATGCAGATATACCTACTCTATATAAATGCAGACACAATTAATCTACATATATATGCAAAAGCACCTAATCTATATAAATGCATAAACAATACACCTAAACTATATAATATGCAGATACATCTAATCTATATAAATATATATATACATCTAATCTATATAAATGCATGTACAGCTAATCTATATAAATGCAGATACACCTAATCTATATAAATGCAGATACACCTAATCTATATAAATGCATGTACACCTAAGCTATGTAAATGCATATCCTCCTCATCTATATAAAAACATATACTCCTAATCTATATAAATGCATATACATATAATCTATATAAATGCATTTACACATAATCTATATAAATGCATATACACCTAATCTATATAAATGCATATACACATAATCTATATAAATGAATATACACATATTCTAGATAAATCATATACACAATCTATTTAATGCATATACACCGAATCTATATAAATACATATACACCTAATCTATATAAATGCAGATACACCTAATATATATAAATGCAGATACACCTAATCTATATAAATGCAGATAAACCTAATCTATTTAAATGCATATGCACATTCTATTTAATACATATACACCTAATATATATAAATGCAGATATACCTAATATATATTCATTCAGAAACACCTAATCTATATAGATGCAGATACACCTAATACATATAAATGCATATACTCCAAATCTATATCAATGCATATACTCCTAATCTATATAAATGCATATACACATAATCTATATAGATGCAGTTTCACATAATCTATATAAATGCATATACACAATCTATTTAATGCATATACACCGAATCTATATAAATCCATATACACCTAATCTATATAAATGCAGATACAGCTAATCTATGTAAATGCAGATACTCCTAATCTATATAAATGCACGTACACCTATTCTATATAAATGCATATACACCTAATCTATGTAAATCGGGAACGCGCATGCGTGTGTAGTGCCAACAAAGGCTGTAAGAGACTGCTCCTTAAAATTCGTATTTCTGACGAATTCAGCGAGTCTACCTATCCCAGCCTGTGCAGACAACTATAGTAAGACCCAGTTATCAGCACAGTGGCATATATTTTTTTTTTTACTTATGGACTTTGTCATTTTTGGGGGATAAAACATCTGGTCCTACCACCCGATCCCTCTGAGCAAAGTTTTCAAGTTTGCGCATGCCCAATGTGATAGTGTGACGTAGCAGTGACGTCATTACCACTCCGCCTGATTGCAGTGTTGCCAACGTGCCCTATGCCCGCCGTTAAACGCTCCCGTTCGTTGGAAACGGCGGCAGTACAGGTAGGTGACAGTGATGCTGACGACTTTCTTCTTGAAGACACGTCAAAGAAGAAGCAGAAACCTCAGAAGTCAGGGTCTCCAGCAGGGGCCACGGCTCCCCCTTGCACCCCTTCTGGGGCTGTAGAGGGTGGACTCCTCCTGTCATCGGGGTCCCCAAGTGAGCTTACATGTGGCTCAATGACCGACCCTCCGCAGACGATGGACATAGGGGATTCCCTTTGTCTCCCTGCCCCGTCGCGCCTTCGTCGTCTCGCCTTTCCTCGGGACTTGCCTCTGAGCACACGGACGACCTGGTTCTTCCGTCACTGCTCTCCACTTCAGGACTCAACACTTCGCCTCCGCCGAGGTCCCACAGCCGTGATAGTCACTGTTAGGTGTTCTGGGTAATAAGTTCTATATACAGGAGAGAACACAAACACCTGTATAGTTTTGTAGGTTCGGTTTACTGGATAAGAGTATGTACACAGAGGTGGGTAGCACTGCTCCCTAGGTAAGCTCTTGGTCAACTACCATAGACGACGTATGGCAAGTGATACATTAGCAGCTTCCATACGTCGCCAGGCACATTAATTAAGCGTGTGGGATATGGTAATAACATTGCCACACGCTGCTAGCTAGGCTGAATAAATATAAATGGAGCACATACATAATATACATACATAATACATAATCCAGCATACATAATATACATACACCTCCCTCCCCCCTATACGCTCATAGCAAAGTCTTGAGCGGACCTCTTCTTCTGGGTCCGTTCTGAGCGTCGAGGGACTTCATCACTGGGAAGGGTGTGGGACTCAACACTGGTGGCGGGGCCAGCAGAAGGCAGTGTTACGGGGCGGAGAAAACGGCGGTTCCTCCACTACACGCGACCACTGGGTAACCGCACCTGGTAGTCCCGTGACCTGCCGAGACCCATGACTACGCCTACTTTGTCCCAACGTAGGGAGGTCGGGTCCTGAACACGGACTTGGGTACCGACACTCAACCTGGGGAGAGAACGGGCGTGGTCGTTGTAGCGGGCGACGACGTCCTGAACACGTTCGCCGGCTCGGCGATCACAATCCTCTGTCTTAGCCTGCCACTCCTTGGAGAAGGATTGAGGGTGAGCAGGGACACAAGAACGAAGGGGGCGTCCATACAAAACCTGGGCAGGGGAGCGTCCGGTGTAGTTGGGTGTGTTGCGGAGTTCAAGAAGACCCCGGTCGAAGGCCTCGCAGTCAATGTTCCCAGAAGGGGCCACCTTAAGGATGAGGTGCTTCAGGGATTTGACAGCAGCCTCAGCGTGGCCGTTGGACTGCGGGTAATGGGGCGATGACAACACATGCCGGACTCCCCATCGGTCAAGGAACGCAGCAAAGTCCCGGCTTGTGAACTGAGGCCCTCCGTCGGTTCGCAGGCGTACAGGAACGCCCACGTCACGGAAGTAGTGGCGGAACTTGCTGATGGTGGCGGCAGACGTCGTGTCATTACCGCACTTGATGACAACCGGCCAACCAGAGAGACGGTCGACGATAACAAGGAAGGACTTTCCTGACACACAGAAAAAGTCGGCCGACACAGACTCAAAGGGGCGGGTGGGGTTGGCGTCACTCATGAAGGGTTCCTGCTGCTGGCTGGGTTGTAATACGTGGCGGGGCTTACACACCTGTGGACATTGGAGATGTCGGGGGTCGTGCCAGGCGAGACACAGTCTGTCGTACAAGTCGTTTGGTGGCCTCAGCTCCACGGTGACTGTCGTGAAGGCAGGCAAGGCGTGGGGACGTGATGCGGCAGGACAACTACCGAAGGAGAGGTGTCACTGGCCAGAAGGTATAGGGGTAGGGGCAGCAGAGGTAGTTGCTGCTCCATTCACGTGCCACCCTGTTGGCGTAATTTACCTCGAGATCGGTGTTGGGGAAGTCCTGGGAGATGATGGCCAACTCTTGACAATGTCTGTAGGACAGCAAAGGGAGTCAGGACACCATGCCACGTCAATCAGGCCTGACGACCTGTTGCCAAGGTGACATGTGCATAGAAGGTGAACCCAGGGCTGGGGCCATCTGTGAACCATCTGCTGCGTGGCGCAGAGAGGTCCTCGGGAGGCAGTCCTATAGATCGCTTGGGAGAGAGCCCAAGCATCGCAAATGCTGGGGACGATGACTTCAGCAGCATCAGCGCCAGTGTCGGGCAACATCTGAAAGCAGAGATGACACACACGCCGTAGGTCACGATGGCTAACTGATGTGCTGGGGGACTTTGGTCCTGGGATGCGAGGTACACCCTCCTAAAATGGGTCGGGCTTTGTAGGGTGTCGTGCCTCTGATTTGGCGACTGTGGGCGGCCCTCACTGGTAGAAGGGGCGCCGAAGCTTCTGCGCCGACGCTGTCCCTTGGGTTCGTGGGTAGGGCAACACTTGTCATAGTGGCCCAGACGACCGCACACGTTGCCACTGCTCTGCGTGCTTAGCTGGGCACCGCACTGTGAGCGACCAGTGGCCCCTTCACGGTCACAACTGTTGCAGGTAGACTGAGCAGCTGGACACCTGTGTTCCGTGCTGCTTACCACGAGACCGTTACAAAATGAACCGGGCGTGGACGTGGTGGGCGAAGGCGTAGGAGCAGACTTCTTGGCCTTCTTGTACCGGGACACAGCGCGCGCGTACAGCTGTAGGAAGTCGGATGGCGAGGTGGCACACCTGGCAGCCTCATAGGAGCGACATATCGTCAACTTACATCCTGAAGAGAAGAGGAAAAGTCGAGGAGGTGAGGCGTTGGACAAGTTCCTCGTCATAGCACCCATCAGGATCCTGCTTCAACTGGGTCTCCTCGCACTGCTGGTGGTGGTCTAAACATATATCTACCTCTTCCGAGGCTCTCTTAAGACGTACATAAAAGCGTCAAAGACTCACCCTCATCTGTCTGCGGCTAAACAATTCCCTCCTGCGCAGAGCTTCATTCTGCTGTCCTTTGATGTGCCGTTGTAGAACGTCCAGTACCTCCTCTACAGACAGCGAAGAGGTTGGGGTACCTGCAACGTATGTTCTAAGACACGCTGAACTTCCAAGGACAGGCACATACGCAGCTGGATGAGTTGTTTAGGCTGTGACAAACTCTGGAGATCCACCATTGTAGCATAATCAGCCCACCGCCGCCGCCATTCGCGAAAAGTCTGGAAATTTACATCGGGCTCCAAGATGGGCGGTGTTTGAGCTGCTGCTTTAGGTGGGGCTGGGGGGGCGTGAAGGAAGCATGGATGAGGTATCTGAACCATTCAGTACCGAGGCAGTGTTAGAGCCAGGGGCTTGGTTAACAGTGAGGCGAGATATCAAGGCTTCAAACCGTGCACTGTCTTCCATTCTCCGTTAGTGGTCTCGTTCTGCCTCTGCTTGCCTTCTGTGCTCATCCGCCAAACGTCTGTGAGCTTCATCCTCGCGTCTCTCATCTCTCATAAACTTCATTAAGGCAATTATCTCTGGAGATAACGCTGAATGTTGAGGTGAAGGGCTGCGCGATGTTGTGGGAGCTGGAGCGTCGTGGCCGGCCTGGTCATCCATCTCTGGGGGACTATCATCCGCTTGACTCATCCAGGCGCTGGGTCCACGGCTACGTAAGGCATGAGACATAACTACTTTATCTGTGTACTGTGTCTTAAATCGGTGTTGACCGGTCAGCCCGTCGTATCAACAAGATTTCAGACAAAAAAATTAATTAAATACACAGATAAGTAGGTTATATATATAAAATATATATAATGAAGCCGCGCGGTCAGCAAGTGTTAGTACATGTATGTGTGTGTGTGTGTGTGTGTGTCCCAGGCAGGCAAAGCGTCTCGCCCCAGCTGTGAGGGGGGGTGGAGGCGGCGCTGTGAGGGAGGGGGGTGGAGACAGGAGTAGCTCAGTCACCCTCTGTAAACGGTCAGAGGAGGGTGCGCTGAACTCTACACCCAACAAATGCCCAGAACATGCCGTATACCTTGGAAATCCGTTCGAACAAGGTCACACATGAATGGCACGAAACACACAATGCACTTAACACTTCACAGAAAATCACTGTCACTGACACTGCTCAAAGTTGCTAAATTCTTCGAGGGATGACGCGGGGTTGACACAAAGGCGGGAGTCCATAAGCCGGCTTTCCACAAACTTGCACTAATCACTCGTAATAATCCAGTAAAACTACGCACTGCGCCATGTTAGGTGTTCTGGGTAATAAGTTCTATATACAGGAGAGAACACAAACACCTGTATAGTTTTGTAGGTTCGGTTTACTGGATAAGAGTATGTACACAGAGGTGGGTAGCACTCCTCACTAGCTAGGCTCCTGGTCAACTGCTATAGACGACGTATGGCAAGTGATACATTAGCAGCTTCCATACGTCGCCAGGCACATTAATTAAGCATGTGGGATATGGTAATAACATTGCCACACGCTGCTAGCTAGGCTGAATAAATATAAATGGAGCACATACATAATATACATACATAATACATAATCCAGCATACATAATATACATACAGTCACCACACAAATGGACGAGACGGTACACCTGCCCACTCAGGTGGGCTTTCCTGCTCCCCAGGGGGAGGTGATGCTGAAGTTCACCATCATCACCCCAGAAACTCGTCGTACCAAGGTAATGGTTCGCCACGTACCCTGGGAGATCCCTATCGATGATCTTCGCCCTCTTCTCCCACAACTACTGGGCATGGAACGCCGCATCAACCCGGTTTCCAAACGTCCATCCAACGAACTCATAGGCTGGTGGGTGGGCCCCTTCCCTCCGAAGGTGAATGTAGGACCAATTCACAACTGTCCTCTCGACCGATTTATCGGAACCCCGAAAATCTGTGGCCGTAGCCAATCGTGGAAACACCGCACCTGGGAGTGCACGAGGATGGTCGCCTGCGCTTTCTGTGCAGGTCCTAACGAAACAGTGGAATGCAAATTGAAAATTCAGAACAAAATCCCAGTTATTCCACGGGGTGTCAATTGCCATGGCAGTCACCATGCCTGGAATGCCAATTGCCCACAGCATTCTGGCACTCGCCCGGGGAAAACTTACCTTGTACCACCGCCCTCGTCTCTGACGAAGCCCCTGTCAACCAAACCTCACTCCTATCCACCACCGCCTCTTCCATCCACCAAGGATTTCCCATTGATCTCCTCTCCTCTACCATCCCCCCCTATCACCCCTACCACCCATCCTTTCTCCCTCCCTCCCTCTCCCTACCGTTCTTGGAACAAGGTCGTTGCCGGCCCTGCCACACAGTCACCACCATCTCCTGCCCACCCGCACCCCTGCTGTCTCTCACCAGCACCACCACCTCTTACTCAACTGAACCCTCACCGTCCCTCTCCGTCGCTACCACCACCACATGCCCAGTCGGGCCCTCGGCAATCCTCGCCGCCACCTCCAGCTCCTGCACAGGTACACCAAGTTGGTTCTATGGAAACATCACTCTCCGTCTGGATCGCCACTCCAAGAAAATCAACCTTCTCTCTGCCCAACTAGACTTGTATGTGAAAACAATTGCGACATTGCAGAGGCAACAACAACTCATTCTGGACACCCTGACCCAACAGGGGTGCACTTTGCAAGCCCTGATGACCCGCCTCTTTCCATCTCCCGAGATGGAGGATCCATCCCTCGCTCTCCCACTCTTCCCTCTCCATTTTTCTCAACAGAATTTGGTACCTCCTCTGGAGCCCTGTCTAGCCCCACTGACTCATCTCACACTGGAGGCCGTTCCTCCTCTTCTTACAATGGAACATCAAGGGACTTAGACCTCGCCAAGTTTGTGCTCTCCCATCAAGTAGATGTTGCTCTACTTCAGGAAACCATCACAGACGATGTTACTCCACTCCGCCTCTCTGGCTATACTGTTTACACCCTGCCTCGGTACTGTGGGCAGGCTCGTGGCCTCCTCACCCTTGTGTGTAACACCATTCCATCTGTTCGTCTCCCTTCACCTGACTCACATGGACCCCCGTCTGAATTACTTTCTGTCTCCCTTACTCTTGGTGACCGGACCCTTTGTGTAGTCAATGTTCATTTCAAGAGTGATTCTCTGGACCCCCAGGTTCTTCACGATCTCCATGATGGATTCCCACTATTGTTCTTGGCGACTTTAATGCCCGCCATCCCACTCTTACTCCGGATCATCCCACACCATGTACCCTTAACGGATCACATCTCTCACAGTTTCTTAATGGGGATGATGATGTTCGCTTTCTTTGTCCTGACGATCCTAATCGCCTCCCCCATAGTTTCCTTGATGTTGGCTTACTATTGAACGGTCATACCTCCTTTCATCCTACTGTCTGCACCGAGCCTGCTCTGTATAGTGACCATCTTGCCGTTACTACCCATCTCAGGCTCTCCTTCTCTGCCCCGACATCAGCTCCTTATCCATCCCCTCGCCTTCGTCTCACACAAGATGCTGTTCCTTCCTTTGCCCAATACCTTTCTACCTGGGCAGATTCCTATGTTGTCCCCCAGTCCCTTGGCTCTTACAGCGCTGATTTTGTTGATGCCGTGTATGACTCTGTCAATCGCGCTACCCCTCCCCGCCCTCCCCGTCACCCCAGAAGTGCCACCAACTACTGGTATCGTATCCCTGCCATGAGACATCTCCGGCAGGTAACCCGTGATCTCCACTGTGCCATACGGAGGTCTCGATCCCCAGAAGACTGGGAAGACTTAAAAAATTGGTGCTCCTTGCAACTCAGGAGCGCCGTCGGATACGTGAGGCGGACTGGCTATCCTTCACGGGGTCTCTATCGTTCCAGTCGTCACCCTCTTATGTATGGGATCGGATTAATGCTATATGGGGTACTCGACGGAGGCCTCCTCCCCACCCTGACCCCGCCTCCCTTGCCTGCTCTTTAATGGAGGACTGGGCACGAACTTCCTCCCCTGAGGCACTTCCAGATCCAATGCAGGCTCCCATCGATGCGCCTGTTGTTCATGCTGCTCTTACCTCCCCTGCCCCGACTGATCATTCCATCACACAGTTCGAGCTTGACAGTGCTCATCGCTCTAGAAAAGACACCTCTCCTGGGGATGATCAGATAACCTACTCCGTCCTCAACGCCTGTACTAATATTCCTAACGGCCCCTTGCTTGCTACTCTACAATATGTCTTACGAACATGGGGTTCTCCCGTCCAACTGGAAAAATGCCACTATTATCCCCATCCCTAAGACCGGAGATCCTGGGAAATATCGACCCATTAGTCTTACCTCCTGTGTTTGCAAGATGATGGAGAGGATACTCCATCGTCGCCTTCTTCACACCATAGGCGGCTTCTACAACTCCCTCATTCAACATCGCAGCACAGCACACTCCATTGCTTCCTTTTATTGCAATCAGACTGCCCTTGATATCAAGGGAGCCTTTGATGCGGCTCAGCCTGCCCTCATTTTAGCTGAACTTGCGCGGTTAGGGGTTAAAGGGAGATGTCATGGTTTTGGTATGAATCGGTGGTAGTAGGAGTGGATTATATTATATAAAGATAATATTATGTCGTATTTCTTATTTCTTACCGTAGAGTTCGATACCTTCACACTGGTTACTTACAGGAGATTATGGCGTATCTACGTAGAAGTTCACTCCACCACTCGACATTCCATGATTTACAATTGATAAATGATGATTTAATGAATTCATTTAATTTTCAACATCCATCTAAGTTATTGGTTATACAATGTCATAACCAATCAGTCATTACCTTTAGTAATAATAAGATAGGATCACAGATACGGGCAGATAATTGCACTTACATTTATTTGTCAAGCTTCCATACAATGATTTACAATTTGCATGGATATATGATTTACTCACGTTCACGCTGTAATAAAATTAATCTTCTAAAACAGGGAATTTCCAACTTGGGGACACATGTGATTACTCTACTGTGGTATGACTTAACAGAGCCTTAATTCTTCAAGTGATACATTTACTGCCAGCCTGGATTGCTTTTGTTGCAACCAGGCTTCCGCACAAGGACTTCTTTCCACGGGCCACAGCAACAAAAAGTACTCTTGGGTTACCACACATGGCGTCGTGCAGGAGAACTCTGTAAGCGTGACTTGAATTAACCAATAGACCAGCCTGGATTGCTTTTGTCGCAACCAGGCTTCCACACGTGATATTTCCACGGGGATAACAAACTAGGTTAACACGCTTAGTCTCGTGTCGACCTTCCACGGCCATAACAACAAAAGGTACTCTTGATGTACCACACATAGTCTCGCGTCACTGAGTCACGGTAGAAGGTTGTCGCGGCAAGGAGAACTGGTAAGCGTGACTTGAATTAACCATTTAGGTGCAATAGACCAGCCTGGATTGCTTTTGTCGCAACCAGGCTTCCACACGTGATATTTCCACGGGGATAACAAACCTAGGTTAACACACTTAGTCTCGTGTCGATCACGGTCACAGTAGACGGGTGTCGTGCAGGAGAACTCTGTAAGCGTGAATTAATTAACCATTTACTGTAGGTTTGATAGGCCAGCCTGGATTGCTCTTGTCGCAACCAGGCATCCACACGTGATATTTCCACGGGGATAACAACCTAGGTTAACACACTTAGTCTCGTGTCGACGACGGTTCACAGGACGGAGTGGCGTGGAGGACTCTGTGTGGTGTGGTGTCCCGCCCCCTTTCAGGAGGGAGAGGATGGAGACGACGTCTTAACTAACCCATGGCTCAGGGGGTACTGCTTAAAATGAGGTTTTTGGGTGTGAAGCGATGAACAGTACAACACTGTTTCACTGCCCACCCCCCTAAAGGCTGGCTGACATACACTAATTGAAAAATACATGTCCCAGTTATGCCTCGCCGGGCGTCTTATCTCTGGTAAAACAAACTTTGGAGTTGGTTGCGTGGGTAAGCCTAACGCAACCCATGACAATCGCCCCTTCTAAGAAAAAATTTTTCTTCGGAGAATAAAAATTTCAGCACCTGTATACAATCAAGAGAACGCCTAGCCCAGACACACAATTCAACATTCACACTGTGGTGTGTGTGTGACACTAACACTGCAACGGGATGTAGTCGCCAATCGCCACTGAGGGAAAACCTCAACATTTACTTTAGATTTTCAGGCTGGAGGAAAACTCCGAGGCGAGGGTAACAATTCCCGAGCAATAGTTCATGCTAAGCGTAAACACGCTACATTTATGTTACAGCAACGTGTTGTGTAGTGTAGGGTATGTAGACATTGTTTAGGTGGTACAGGTGTCGTGTTATGTTCTTAAATGTAGAGAGGCGTGAAAAGGTTTACATAACATTTGAAGAGTCGTCAGATGCGTGGAGGTTCGAGTTGACCGGAACATATGGACACTCCCACACATAGGTCAGGTCCTAGACACGCTCTGCAATGTCGAATGAACTTTCCCGGTGGTGAAGAGAAGGACTCCTCCAGCCGGCTGAGGTGGAACTGGGTCCCTCTTTCGCTGAGGGCCCCCAAGGTGAGGGGTGTACTCTGCCCATCACTCACCATTGGGTCTACTGTCCACCACCTCACGCTGAAGTCCACCAAGATGAGGATGTAAATCTGTCCGTCACTCACCCTTGGGTTTACTTCCACCACCTCGTAGTGAATCGGGAGGCTGAGGTGGAACTGGGTCCCTTCGTTGATGAGGACCCCCAAAGGTGTGGAGGTGGAGGTACTCTTCCCGTCACTCACCCTTGGGTGTGCAGTCCACAGCCTCGTACTGAATCAGCTGGCCGATGTGGAACTGGGTTTCCTGACCGCAATGTCCGCCGCCACCCTGTCAAGGGTTCGGGGATCACTGTGAGAGGCCACAGGGGTGCAGGTAGAACTCGCCCTCCGTCGCTGGTTCTGGCAAACATCACAAGTCCTCTTCTGTTTCTATATTTTCCACCTTTAAATTCAGATTCAAATTTCTTAGGGTCCCCTCAAATATACTAGTAATCATTTCGTAGTACAATATACGCGTTTGCACAAACTGCTGACAAGAGTGCAATTATCCGCTGTCTGTGTCCCTGTTCGGGCGCCAATTGTCATGGTTTTGGTATGAATCGGTGGTAGTAGGAGTGGATTATATTATATAAAGATAATATTATGTCGTATTTCTTATTTCTTACCGTAGAGTTCGATACCTTCACACTGGTTACTTTCAGGAGATTATGGCATATCTACATAGAAGTTCACTCCACCACTCGACATTCCATGATTCATACTTGATAAATGATGATTTAATGAATTCATTTAATTTTCAACATCCATCTAAGTTATTGGTTATGCTATGTCATAACCAATCAGTCATTACCTTTAGTAATAATAAGATAGGATCACAGATACGGGCAGATAATTGCACTTACATTTATTTGTCAAGCTTCCATACAATGATTTACAATTTGCATGGATATATGATTTACTCACGTTCACGCTGTAATAAAATTAATCTTCTAAAACAGGGAATTTCCAACTTGGGGACACATGTGATTACTCTACTGTGGTATGACTTAACAGAGCCTTAATTCTTCAAGTGATACATTTACTGCCAGCCTGGATTGCTTTTGTTGCAACCAGGCTTCCGCACAAGGACTTCCTTCCACGGGCCACAGCAACAAAAAGTACTCTTGGGTTACCACACATGGTGTCGTGCAGGAGAACTCTGTAAGCGTGACTTGAATTAACCAATAGACCAGCCTGGATTGCTTTTGTCGCAACCAGGCTTCCACACGTGATATTTCCACGGGGATAACAACCTAGGTTAACACGCTTAGTCTCGTGTCGACCTTCCACGGCCATAACAACAAAAGGTACTCTTGATGTACCACACATAGTCTCGCGTCACTGAGTCACGGTAGAAGGTTGTCGCGGCAAGGAGAACTGGTAAGCGTGACTTGAATTAACCATTTAGGTGCAATAGACCAGCCTGGATTGCTTTTGTCGCAACCAGGCTTCCACACGTGATATTTCCACGGGGATAACAAACCTAGGTTAACACACTTAGTCTCGTGTCGATCACGGTCACAGTAGACGGGTGTCGTGCAGGAGAACTCTGTAAGCGTGAATTAATTAACCATTTACTGTAGGTTTGATAGGCCAGCCTGGATTGCTCTTGTCGCAACCAGGCATCCACACGTGATATTTCCACGGGGATAACAACCTAGGTTAACACACTTAGTCTCGTGTCGACGACGGTTCACAGGACGGAGTGGCGTGGAGGACTCTGTGTGGTGTGGTGTCCCGCCCCCTTTCAGGAGGGAGAGGATGGAGACGACGTCTTAACTAACCCATGGCTCAGGGGGTACTACTTAAAATGAGGTTTTTGGGTGTGAAGCGATGAACAGTACAACACTGTTTCACTGCCCACCCCCCTAAAGGCTGGCTGACATACACTAATTGAAAAATACATGTCCCAGTTATGCCTCGCCGGGCGTCTTATCTCTGGTAAAACAAACTTTGGAGTTGGTTGCGTGGGTAAGCCTAACGCAACCCATGACAATCGCCCCTACTAAGAAAAAATTTTTCTTCGGAGAATAAAAATTTCAGCACCTGTATACAATCAAGAGAACGCCTAGCCCAGACACACAATTCAACATTCACACTGTGGTGTGTGTGTGACACTAACACTGCAACGGGATGTAGTCGCCAATCGCCACTGAGGGAAAACCTCAACATTTACTTTAGATTTTCAGGCTGGAGGAAAACTCCGAGGCGAGGGTGACAATTCCCGAGCAATAGTTCATGCTAAGCGTAAACACGCTACATTTATGTTACAGCAACGTGTTGTGTAGTGTAGGGTATGTAGACATTGTTTAGGTGGTACAGGTGTCGTGTTATGTTCTTAAATGTAGAGAGGCGTGAAAAGGTTTACATAACATTTGAAGAGTCGTCAGATGCGTGGAGGTTCGAGTTGACCGGAACATATGGACACTCCCACACATAGGTCAGGTACTAGACACGCTCTGCAATGTCAAATGAACTTTCCCGGTGATGAAGAGAAGGACCCCCAAAGGTGTGGAGGTGGAGGTACTCTTCCCGTCACTCACCCTTGGGTGTGCAGTCCACCGCCTCGTACTGAATCAGCTGGCCGATGTGGAACTGGGTTTCCTGACCGCAATGTCCGCCGCCACCCTGTCAAGGGTTCGGGGATCACTGTGAGAGGCCACAGGGGTGCAGGTAGAACTCGCCCTCCGTCGCTGGTTCTGGCAAACATCACAAGTCCTCTTCTGTTTCTATATTTTCCACCTTTAAATTCAGATTCAAATTTCTTAGGGTCCCCTCAAATATACTAGTAATCATTTCGTAGTACAATATACGCGTTTGCACAAACTGCTGACAAGAGTGCAATTATCCGCGGTCTGTGTCCCTGTTCGGGCGCCAATTGTCATGGTTTTGGTATGAATCGGTGGTAGTAGGAGTGGATTATATTATATAAAGATAATATTATGTCGTATTTCTTATTTCTTACCGTAGAGTTCGATACCTTCACACTGGTTACTTACAGGAGATTATGGCATATCTACATAGAAGTTCACTCCACCACTCGACATCCATGATTCATACTTGATAAATGATGATTTAATGAATTCATTTAATTTTCAACATCCATCTAAGTTATTGGTTATGCTATGTCATAACCAATCAGTCATTACCTTTAGTAATAATAAGATAGGATCACAGATACGGGCAGATAATTGCACTTACATTTATTTGTCAAGCTTCCATACAATGATTTACAATTTGCATGGATATATGATTTACTCACGTTCACGCTGTAATAAAATTAATCTTCTAAAACAGGGAATTTCCAACTTGGGGACACATGTGATTACTCTACTGTGGTATGACTTAACAGAGCCTTAATTCTTCAAGTGATACATTTACTGCCAGCCTGGATTGCTTTTGTTGCAACCAGGCTTCCGCACAAGGACTTCCTTCCACGGGCCACAGCAACAAAAAGTACTCTTGGGTTACCACACATGGTGTCGTGCAGGAGAACTCTGTAAGCGTGACTTGAATTAACCAATAGACCAGCCTGGATTGCTTTTGTCGCAACCAGGCTTCCACACGTGATATTTCCACGGGGATAACAACCTAGGTTAACACGCTTAGTCTCGTGTCGACCTTCCACGGCCATAACAACAAAAGGTACTCTTGATGTACCACACATAGTCTCGCGTCACTGAGTCACGGTAGAAGGTTGTCGCGGCAAGGAGAACTGGTAAGCGTGACTTGAATTAACCATTTAGGTGCAATAGACCAGCCTGGATTGCTTTTGTCGCAACCAGGCTTCCACACGTGATATTTCCACGGGGATAACAAACCTAGGTTAACACACTTAGTCTCGTGTCGATCACGGTCACAGTAGACGGGTGTCGTGCAGGAGAACTCTGTAAGCGTGAATTAATTAACCATTTACTGTAGGTTTGATAGGCCAGCCTGGATTGCTCTTGTCGCAACCAGGCATCCACACGTGATATTTCCACGGGGATAACAACCTAGGTTAACACACTTAGTCTCGTGTCGACGACGGTTCACAGGACGGAGTGGCGTGGAGGACTCTGTGTGGTGTGGTGTCCCGCCCCCTTTCAGGAGGGAGAGGATGGAGACGACGTCTTAACTAACCCATGGCTCAGGGGGTACTACTTAAAATGAGGTTTTTGGGTGTGAAGCGATGAACAGTACAACACTGTTTCACTGCCCACCCCCCTAAAGGCTGGCTGACATACACTAATTGAAAAATACATGTCCCAGTTATGCCTCGCCGGGCGTCTTATCTCTGGTAAAACAAACTTTGGAGTTGGTTGCGTGGGTAAGCCTAACGCAACCCATGACAATCGCCCCTACTAAGAAAAAATTTTTCTTCGGAGAATAAAAATTTCAGCACCTGTATACAATCAAGAGAACGCCTAGCCCAGACACACAATTCAACATTCACACTGTGGTGTGTGTGTGACACTAACACTGCAACGGGATGTAGTCGCCAATCGCCACTGAGGGAAAACCTCAACATTTACTTTAGATTTTCAGGCTGGAGGAAAACTCCGAGGCGAGGGTGACAATTCCCGAGCAATAGTTCATGCTAAGCGTAAACACGCTACATTTATGTTACAGCAACGTGTTGTGTAGTGTAGGGTATGTAGACATTGTTTAGGTGGTACAGGTGTCGTGTTATGTTCTTAAATGTAGAGAGGCGTGAAAAGGTTTACATAACATTTGAAGAGTCGTCAGATGCGTGGAGGTTCGAGTTGACCGGAACATATGGACACTCCCACACATAGGTCAGGTACTAGACACGCTCTGCAATGTCAAATGAACTTTCCCGGTGATGAAGAGAAGGACCCCCAAAGGTGTGGAGGTGGAGGTACTCTTCCCGTCACTCACCCTTGGGTGTGCAGTCCACCGCCTCGTACTGAATCAGCTGGCCGATGTGGAACTGGGTTTCCTGACCGCAATGTCCGCCGCCACCCTGTCAAGGGTTCGGGGATCACTGTGAGAGGCCACAGGGGTGCAGGTAGAACTCGCCCTCCGTCGCTGGTTCTGGCAAACATCACAAGTCCTCTTCTGTTTCTATATTTTCCACCTTTAAATTCAGATTCAAATTTCTTAGGGTCCCCTCAAATATACTAGTAATCATTTCGTAGTACAATATACGCGTTTGCACAAACTGCTGACAAGAGTGCAATTATCCGCGGTCTGTGTCCCTGTTCGGGCGCCAATTGTCATGGTTTTGGTATGAATCGGTGGTAGTAGGAGTGGATTATATTATATAAAGATAATATTATGTCGTATTTCTTATTTCTTACCGTAGAGTTCGATACCTTCACACTGGTTACTTACAGGAGATTATGGCATATCTACATAGAAGTTCACTCCACCACTCGACATTCCATGATTCATACTTGATAAATGATGATTTAATGAATTCATTTAATTTTCAACATCCATCTAAGTTATTGGTTATGCTATGTCATAACCAATCAGTCATTACCTTTAGTAATAATAAGATAGGATCACAGATACGGGCAGATAATTGCACTTACATTTATTTGTCAAGCTTCCATACAATGATTTACAATTTGCATGGATATATGATTTACTCACGTTCACGCTGTAATAAAATTAATCTTCTAAAACAGGGAATTTCCAACTTGGGGACACATGTGATTACTCTACTGTGGTATGACTTAACAGAGCCTTAATTCTTCAAGTGATACATTTACTGCCAGCCTGGATTGCTTTTGTTGCAACCAGGCTTCCGCACAAGGACTTCCTTCCACGGGCCACAGCAACAAAAAGTACTCTTGGGTTACCACACATGGTGTCGTGCAGGAGAACTCTGTAAGCGTGACTTGAATTAACCAATAGACCAGCCTGGATTGCTTTTGTCGCAACCAGGCTTCCACACGTGATATTTCCACGGGATAACAACCTAGGTTAACACGCTTAGTCTCGTGTCGACCTTCCACGGCCATAACAACAAAAGGTACTCTTGATGTACCACACATAGTCTCGCGTCACTGAGTCACGGTAGAAGGTTGTCGCGGCAAGGAGAACTGGTAAGCGTGACTTGAATTAACCATTTAGGTGCAATAGACCAGCCTGGATTGCTTTTGTCGCAACCAGGCTTCCACACGTGATATTTCCACGGGGATAACAAACCTAGGTTAACACACTTAGTCTCGTGTCGATCACGGTCACTGTAGACGGGTGTCGTGCAGGAGAACTCTGTAAGCGTGAATTAATTAACCATTTACTGTAGGTTTGATAGGCCAGCCTGGATTGCTCTTGTCACAACCAGGCATCCACACGTGATATTTCCACGGGGATAACAACCTAGGTTAACACACTTAGTCTCGTGTCGACGACGGTTCACAGGACGGAGTGGCGGTGGAGGACTCTGTGTGGTGTGGTGTCCCGCCCCCTTTCAGGAGGGAGAGGATGGAGACGACGTCTTAACTAACCATGGCTCAGGGGATACTACTTAAAATGAGGTTTTTGGGTGTGAAGCGATGAACAGTACAACACTGTTTCACTGCCCACCCCCCCTAAAGGCTGGCTAACATACACTAATGAAAAATACATGTCCCAGTTATGCCTCGCCGGGCGTCTTATCTCTAGTAAAACAAACTTTGGAGTTGGTTGCGTGGGTAAGCCTAACGCAACCCATGACAATCGCCCCTACTAAGAAAATTTTTTCTTCGGAGAATAAAATTTCAGCACCTGTATACAATCAAGAGAATGCCTAGCCCAGACACACAATTCAACATTCACACTGTGGTGTGTGTGTGACACTAACACTGCAACGGATGTAGTCGCCAATCGCCACTGAGGGAAAACCTCAACATTTACTTTAGTTTTTCTGGCTGGAGGAAAACTCTGCGGCGAGGGTGACATTCCCCGAGCAATAGTTAATGCTAAGCGTAAACACGCTACATTTACATTAGAGCAACGCGTTGTGTGGTGTAGGGTATGTAGACATTGTTTAGGTGGTACAGGTGTCGTGTTATGTTCATAAGTTTAGAGAGGTGTGAAAAGGTTTACATAACATTTGAAGAGTCGTCAGATGCGTGGAGGTTCGAGTTGACCGGAACATATGGACACTCCCGCACATTGGTCAGGTCCTAGACACGCTCTGCAATGTCGAATGAACTTCCCCCGGTGGGTGAAGAGAAGGACCCCCAAAGGTGTGGAGGTACTCTTCCCGTCACTCACCCTTGGGTGTGCAGTCCACCGCCTCGTACTGAATCAGCTGGCTGATGTGGAACTGGGTTTGCTGACCACAATGTCCGCCGCCACCCTCTCAAGGGTTCGGGAATCACTGTGAGAGGCCACAGGGGTGCAGGTAGAACTCGCCCTCCGTCGCTGGTTCTGGCAAACATCACAAGTCCTCTTCTGTTTCTTTATTTTCCACCTTTAACTTCACATTCAAAATTTCTTAGAGTCCCCTCAAATGTACTAGTAATCATTTCGTAGTACAATATACGCGTTTGCACAAACTGCTGACAAGAGTGCAATTATCTGCGGTCTGTGTCCCTGTTCGGGCGCCAATTGTCATGGTTTTGGTTGTATCCGTGGTAGTAGGAGTGGATTATATTATATAAAGATAATATTATGTCGTATTTCTTATTTCTTACTGTAGAGTTCGATACCTTCACACTGGTTACTTACAGGAGATTATGGCGTATCTACGTAGAAGTTCACTCCACCACTCGACATTCCATGATTTATACTTGATAAATGATGATTTAATGAATTCATTTAATTTTCAACATCCATCTAAGTTATTGGTTATACTATGTCATAACCAATCAGTCATTACCTTCAGTAATAATAAGATAGGATCACAGATACGGGCAGATAATTGCACTTACATTTATTTGTCAAGCTTCCATACAATGATTTACAATTTGCATGGATATATGATTTACTCACGTTCACGCTGTAATAAAATTAATCTTCTAAAACAGGGAATTTCCAACTTGGGACACATGTGATTACTCTACTGTGGTATGGCTTAACAGAGCCTTAATTCTTCAAGTGATACATTTACTGCCAGCCTGGATTGCTTTTGTTGCAACCAGGCTTCATCACAAGAACTTCTTCCCACGGCCATAACAACAAAAAGGTACTCTTGGGTTTACCACACATGGTGTCGTGCAGGAGAACTCTGTAAGCGTGACTTGAATTAACCAATAGACCAGCCTGGATTGCTTTTGTCGCAACCAGGCTTCCACCGTGATATTTCCACGGGGATAACAACCTAGGTTAACACGCTTGATCTCGTGTCGACCTTCACGGCCATAACAACAAAAGGTACTCATGATGTACACACATAGTCTCGCGTCACTGAGTCACGGTAGAAGGTTGTCGCGGCAAGGAGAGCTGAGAGTAAGCGTGACTTGAATTAACCATTTTAGGTGCAATAGACCAGCCTGGATTTGCTTTGTCGCAATGAGCTTCCACACATGATATTTCAGGACTGAAAACCTAGGTTAACACACTTAGTCTCGTGTCGATCCGCGGTCACAGTAGGCGGGTGTCGTGCAGGAAGAAGAACTCTAATAGCGTGAATTAATTAACCATTTTACTGTAGGTTTGATGGAAGCCCAGCCTGGATTGCTCTTGTCGCAACCCAGGCATCCACGTAGATATTTCAAGGGATAACAACCTAGGTTAACACCGCCAGTCTCGTGTCGACGACGGTTCACAGGACGGAGTGGCGTGGAGGAGACTCTGTGTGGTGTGGTGGCCCTTGCTTTCAGGAGGAAGGGATGGAGACGACGTCTTAACTAACCCATGGCTCAAGGGTACTGCTTAAAATGAGGTTTTGGGTGTGAAGCGATGACAGTACAACACTGTTCCTGCCCCACCCTAAAGGCTGGCTGACATACACTAATTGAAAATACATGTCCCAGTTATGCCTCGCCGGGCGTCTTATCTCTGAGTAAAACTTTGGAGTTGGTTGCGTGGGTAGCCTAAGCATGGCCCGCGACAATCGCCCCTACTAGAAAAAAATTTTCTTGGGTAAAATTTCAGCACCTGTATACAATCAAGAGAGCGCCTAGCCCAGACACACAATTCAACATTCACACTGTGGTGTGTGTGTGACACTAACACTGCAACGGGATGTAGTCGCCAATCGCCACTGAGGGAAAACCTCAACGCATTTACTTTAGATTTTCAGGCTGGAGGAAAACTCCGGCTGAGGTGACAATTCGAGCAATAGTTCATGCTAAGCGTAAACACGCCCATTTATGTTACAGCAACGTGTTGTGTAGTGTAGGGTATGTAGACATTGTTTAGGTGGTACAGGTGTCGTGTTATGTTCTTAAATGTAGAGAGAGGCGTGAAAAGGTTTACATAACATTTGAAGAGTCGTCAGATGCGTGGAGGTTCGAGTTTGACCGGAACATATGGACACTCCACACATAAGGTCAGGTACTAGACACATCTGCAATGTCAAATGAACTTTCCCGATGAAGGACCCCCAAAGGTGTGGAGGTGGAGGTACTCTTCCGTCACTCACCACGGGTGTGCAGTCCACCGCCTCGTACTGAATCAGCTGGCGATGTGGAACTGGGTTTCTGACCGCCAATGTCACCGCCACCCTGTCAAGGGTTCGGGGATCACTGTGAGAAGGCCACAGGGGTGCAGGTAGAACTCGCCCTCCGTCGCTGTCACAACAGAAACATCACAAGTCTCTTCTGTTTCTATATTTTCCACCTTTAAATTCAGATTCAAATTTCTTAGGGTCCCCTCAAATATACTAGTAATCATTTAAGTAGTGCAATATACGCGTTTGCACAAACTGCTGACAAGAGTGCAATTATCCGCTGTCTGTCCCTGTTCGGGCGCCAATTGTCATGGTTTTGAGGCATGAATCGGTGGTAGTAGAATTGGGTTATATTATATAAAAGATAATATTGTAATAGGTATTTCTTATTTCTTACCGTAGAGTTCGATACCTTCACTGGTTACTTTCAGGAGATTATGGCATATCTACATAAGTTCACTCCACCACTCGACATTCCATGATTCATATGATAAATGATGATTTAATGAATTCATTTAATTTTTCAACATCCGTAAATTGTGGTTATGCTATGTCAAAACCAATCAGTCGTACCTTTAGTAATAATAAGATAGGATCACAGATACGGGCAGATAATTGCACTTACATTTTATTTGTCAAGCTTCCATACAATATTGATTTACAATTTGCATGGATATATGATTTACTCTCACGTTCAGCTGTAATAAAATTAATCTTCTAAAACAGGGAATTTCAACTTGGGGACACATGTGATTACTCTACTGTGGTATGACAACAGAGCCTTAATTCTTCAAGTGATACATTTACTGCCAGCCTGGATTGCTTTTGTTGCAACAGGCTTCACTTCAGGGCTTCCTTCCATGGTACAACAGCAAAAAGTATAGCAGGTTTACCACATGGTGTCGTGCAGGAGGGCTGCAGCGTGACTTGAATTAACCAATAGACCAGCTGGTTAAACGTACTTGGCCGGCTCACATGTTTATTTCCACGGGATAACAACCTAGGTTAACTGCGCTTAGTCTCGTGTCGACCTTCACGACCATAACAACAAAAGGTACTCTTGATGTACCACACATAGTCTAAAAGGCGTCTAAAGGTCACGGTAGAAGGTTGTGGCAAGGAGAACTGAGTAGCGTGACTTGAATTAACCATTTAGGTGCAATAGGGCCAGCCTGGATTGCTTTTGTCGCAACCAGGCTTCCACACCAATAGGCTCTTTCCACGGGATAACAAAGCTGGTTAACACACTTAGTCTCGTGTCGATCACGGTCACAGTAAGAGCGGGTGTCGTGCAGGAAGAACTCCTGTGAAACGTGAATTAATTAACCATTTGCACATGGGTTTGATAGGCCAGCCTGGATTGCTCTTGTCACTTGGCAAGGCATCCACATGGTATTTCACGGGGATAACAACCTAGGTTAGCTTTTACCTTAGTCTCGTGTCGACGGCAGGTTCACAGGGCCGAATTAGTAGAGGGACTCTGTGTGGTGTGGTGTCCCGCCCCCTTTCCGGGAGGGAGAGGATGGAACTTGACGTCTTAACTAACCCATGGCTCAGGGGGTACTGCTTAAAATGAGGTTTTGGGTGTGAAAGGTGAACAGTACAACACTGTTTTACACCCACCCTAAAAGGCTGGCTGACATACACTAATTAGAAAAATACATGTCCCAGTTATGCCTCGCCAGGCGTCTTATCTCTGGTAAAACAAACTTTGGAGTTGGTTGCGTGCTGGGTAGCCTAGCGCCAACCCATGACAATCGCCCCCTACTAAGAAAAATTTTTTCTTCGGAGAATAAAAATTTCAGCACCTGTATACAATCAAGAGAACGCCCTAGCCCAGACGCACAATTCAACATTCACACTGGCCAATTGTGTGTGTGTGACACTAACACTGCAACGGGATGTAGTCGCCAATCGCCACTGAGGGAAAACCTCAGCAACATCTACTTTAGATTTTCAGGCTGGTGGAAAACTCGAGGCAGGGTGACAATTCCCGGCAATAGTTCATGCTAAGTAAACACGCTACATTTATGTTGCAGCAACGTGTTGTTAGCGTGTAGGAGTATGTAGACATTTGTTTAGGTGGTACAGGTGTCGTGTTATGTTCTTAAATGTAGAGAGGCGTAAAGAAAAGGTTTACATAACATTTGAAGAGTGTCCAGATGCGTGGAGGTTCGAGTTGACCGGAACATATAAGACACTCCCACACATAGGTCAGGTACTAGACACGCTCTGCAATGTCAAGAATGAACTTTCCCGGTGATGAAGAAGGACCCCAAGGTGTGGAGGTGGAGGTACTCTTTTAAATCACTCACCCTTGGGTGTGCAGTCCACCATATCGTACTGAATCCAGCTGGCCGATGTGGAACTGGGTTCCTGACCCACACCCAATGTCGCCGCCACCACCCTGTCAAGGGGTTCGGGGATCACTGTGAGAGGCCACAGAGTTGCGGGTAGAACTCGCCCTCAGGCGTCGCTGGTTCTGGCAAACTATCACAAGTCCTCTTCTGTTTCTATATTTTCCACCTTTAAATTCAGATTCAAATTTCTTAGGGTCCCCTCCATTATACTAGTAATCATTTTAGAGTGAGTACAATATACGCGTTTGCACAAACTGCTGACAAGAGTGCAATTATCCGCGGTCTGTGTCCCTGTTCGGGCGCCAATTGTCATGGTTTTGGTATGAATCGGTGGTAGTAGGAGTGGATTATATTATATAAAGATAATATTATGTCGTATTTCTTATTTCTTACCGTAGAGTTCGATACCTTCACACTGGTTACTTACAGGAGATTATGGCATATCTACATAGAAGTTCACTCCACCACTCGACATCCATGATTCATACTTGATAAATGATGATTTAATGAATTCATTTAATTTTCAACATCCATCTAAGTTATTGGTTATACTATGTCATAACCAATCATTACCTTTAGTAATAATAAGATAGGATCACAGATACGGGCAGATAATTGCACTTACATTTATTTGTCAAGCTTCCATACAATGATTTACAATTTGCATGGATATATGATTTACTCACGTTCACGCTGTAATAAAATTAATCTTCTAAAACAGGGAATTTCCAACTTGGGGACACATGTGATTACTCTACTGTGGTATGACTTAACAGAGCCTTAATTCTTCAAGTGATACATTTACTGCCAGCCTGGATTGCTTTTGTTGCAACCAGGCTTCTGCACAAGAACTTCTTTCTTCTTTCCACGGGCCACAGCAACAAAAAGTACTCTTGGGTTACCACACATGGTGTCGTGCAGGAGAACTCTGTAAGCGTGACTTGAATTAACCATCTATAGACCAGCCTGGATTGCTTTTGTCGCAACCAGGCTTCCACACGTGATATTTCCACGGGGATAACAACCTAGGTTAACACGCTTAGTCTCGTGTCGACCTTCCACGGCCATAACAACAAAAGGTACTCTTGGTTTACCACACATAGTCTCGCGTCACTGAGTCACGGTAGACGGTTGTCGCGGCAAGGAGAACTGGTAAGCGTGACTTGAATTAACCATTTAGGTGCAATAGACCAGCCTGGATTGCTTTTGTCGCAACCAGGCTTCCACACGTGATATTTCCACGGGGATAACAAACCTAGGTTAACACACTTAGTCTCGTGTCGATCACGGTCACAGTAGACGGGTGTCGTGCAGGAGAACTCTGTAAGCGTGAATTAATTAACCATTTACTGTAGGTTTGATAGGCCAGCCTGGATTGCTCTTGTCGCAACCAGGCATCCACACGTGATATTTCCACGGGGATAACAACCTAGGTTAACACACTTAGTCTCGTGTCGACGACGGTTCACAGGACGGAGTGGCGTGGAGGACTCTGTGTGGTGTGGTGTCCCGCCCCCTTTCAGGAGGGAGAGGATGGAGACGACGTCTTAACTAACCCATGGCTCAGGGGATACTGCTTAAAATGAGGTTTTTGGGTGTGAAGCGATGAACAGTACAACACTGTTTCACTGCCCACCCCCCTAAAGGCTGGCTGACATACACTAATTGAAAAATACATGTCCCAGTTATGCCTCGCCGGGCGTCTTATCTCTGGTAAAACAAACTTTGGAGTTGGTTGCGTGGGTAAGCCTAACGCAACCCATGACAATCGCCCCTACTAAGAAAAAATTTTTCTTCGGAGAATAAAAATTTCAGCACCTGTATACAATCAAGAGAACGCCTAGCCCAGACACACAATTCAACATTCACACTGTGGTGTGTGTGTGACACTAACACTGCAACGGGATGTAGTCGCCAATCGCCACTGAGGGAAAACCTCAACATTTACTTTAGATTTTCAGGCTGGAGGAAAACTCCGAGGCGAGGGTGACAATTCCCGAGCAATAGTTCATGCTAAGCGTAAACACGCTACATTTATGTTACAGCAACGTGTTGTGTAGTGTAGGGTATGTAGACATTGTTTAGGTGGTACAGGTGTCGTGTTATGTTCTTAAATGTAGAGAGGCGTGAAAAGGTTTACATAACATTTGAAGAGTCGTCAGATGCGTGGAGGTTCGAGTTGACCGGAACATATGGACACTCCCACACATAGGTCAGGTACTAGACACGCTCTGCAATGTCAAATGAACTTTCCCGGTGATGAAGAGAAGGACCCCCAAAGGTGTGGAGGTGGAGGTACTCTTCCCGTCACTCACCCTTGGGTGTGCAGTCCACCGCCTCGTACTGAATCAGCTGGCCGATGTGGAACTGGGTTTCCTGACCGCAATGTCCGCCGCCACCCTGTCAAGGGTTCGGGGATCACTGTGAGAGGCCACAGGGGTGCAGGTAGAACTCGCCCTCCGTCGCTGGTTCTGGCAAACATCACAAGTCCTCTTCTGTTTCTATATTTTCCACCTTTAAATTCAGATTCAAATTTCTTAGGGTCCCCTCAAATATACTAGTAATCATTTCGTAGTACAATATACGCGTTTGCACAAACTGCTGACAAGAGTGCAATTATCCGCGGTCTGTGTCCCTGTTCGGGCGCCAATTGTCATGGTTTTGGTATGAATTGGTGATAGTAGGAGTGGATTTATTATATAAAGATAATATTATGTCGTATTTCTTAATTCTTACCGTAGAGTTCGATACCTTCACACTGGTTACTTACAGGAGATTATGGCATATCTACATAGAAGTTCACTCCACCACTCGACATTCCATGATTCATACTTGATAAATGATGATTTAATGAATTCATTTAATTTTCAACATCCATCTAAGTTATTGGTTATGCTATGTCATAACCAATCAGTCATTACCTTTAGTAATAATAAGATAGGATCACAGATACGGGCAGATAATTGCACTTACATTTATTTGTCAAGCTTCCATACAATGATTTACAATTTGCATGGATATATGATTTACTCACGTTCACGCTGTAATAAAATTAATCTTCTAAAACAGGGAATTTCCAACTTGGGGACACATGTGATTACTCTACTGTGGTATGACTTAACAGAGCCTTAATTCTTCAAGTGATACATTTACTGCCAGCCTGGATTGCTTTTGTTGCAACCAGGCTTCCGCACAAGGACTTCTTTCCACGGGCCACAGCAACAAAAAGTACTCTTGGGTTACCACACATGGTGTCGTGCAGGAGAACTCTGTAAGCGTGACTTGAATTAACCATTTAGGTGCAATAGACCAGCCTGGATTGCTTTTGTCGCAACCAGGCTTCCACACGTGATATTTCCACGGGGATAACAACCTAGGTTAACACGCTTAGTCTCGTGTCGACCTTCCACGGCCATAACAACAAAAGGTACTCTTGGTGTACCACACATAGTCTCGCGTCACTGAGTCACGGTAGACGGTTGTCGCGGCAAGGAGAACTGGTAAGCGTGACTTGAATTAACCATTTAGGTGCAATAGACCAGCCTGGATTGCTTTTGTCGCAACCAGGCTTCCACACGTGATATTTCCACGGGGATAACAAACCTAGGTTAACACACTTAGTCTCGTGTCGATCACGGTCACAGTAGACGGGTGTCGTGCAGGAGAACTCTGTAAGCGTGAATTAATTAACCATTTACTGTAGGTTTGATAGGCCAGCCTGGATTGCTCTTGTCGCAACCAGGCATCCACACGTGATATTTCCACGGGGATAACAACCTAGGTTAACACACTTAGTCTCGTGTCGACGACGGTTCACAGGACGGAGTGGCGTGGAGGACTCTGTGTGGTGTGGTGTCCCGCCCCCTTTCAGGAGGGAGAGGATGGAGACGATGTCTTAACTAACCCATGGCTCAGGGGGTACTGCTTAAAATGAGGTTTTTGGGTGTGAAGCGATGAACAGTACAACACTGTTTCACTGCCCACCCCCCTAAAGGCTGGCTGACATACACTAATTGAAAAATACATGTCCCAGTTATGCCTCGCCGGGCGTCTTATCTCTGGTAAAACAAACTTTGGAGTTGGTTGCGTGGGTAAGCCTAACGCAACCCATGACAGGAGACTTCTACAATGGCTCGCCTCTTACCTCACTGGACGTCAGCCCGGGTTCGCGTTGAAGGCTCTATGTCTCCTGTTCAAGAAATGAACCTAGGCACCCCTCAAGGTGGTGTCCTGAGTCCCACCTTGTTTAACACTCTCATGCACTCCATTGCATCTCTCCCGTGGCCGACAGAAGTTGTCCACTCAGGATATGCCGACGATGTCCTCCTCCAAGCCCCTGACTACCTCAGCATGCAGGAAGCCCTTGATCTGGTCTCCAGAGAGTGTGATTCACTTGGTTTCCTTCTTTCAACTGCGAAAACAAAAGCCATGTGGCACGGTCGTGTTGTACCTCCACCCTTTCTCTTATCAGGAACGCCCTTGGACTGGGTTAATGAGACAAAATACCTGGGCGTGTATGTAACTCGCGGACGTTGTCAGATCCCTGAAGTCCGCTATCTTCGAGACATATGCTTTTGGCGTCTCGCTCCCCTCTCTACCATGTGCAGGGATTCCCTTGGTGCCACCATCCCTGTACTTCTCACCATGTACAAGTCCTTAGTTCGTTCCTGTGTCGACTACGCCACCCCTGCCCTCGTCAACATTAGTCGGACTGCTGTCAACCGTCTCGAAGTTATCCAGAGGAAAGCTGCTCGTATCATCCTTGGGGCTCCTCAGTGGACACGCTCTACTTCTCTATATACCGAATTTGGTATATAGGAGTTTTACCTAAAAACTGCCGTTTCCATTCTACGGGATCCTCGGGGCAACTATGTCCAAACCAACTTGACTCCTGCTGTCCGAGACCGACCTCCATCTAGAAGACAGTGGCGAGGGTCACTCATCCGAGCCCTTCAGGAACACGACCTCCTGTCTGATACTGTTGTCACCCCTGCTGTTGGTTTCAACCTGAAGTGCTTGCCCTCAGTGGACCGCTCCCGAAATCCCAGGTGAACCCTGTTATTCTCTGCAAATACCACCTCTCCAGGATTGCCCACTGGTCCCCAGGTAGGGTCGTCCTCTACACTGATGGTTCTGTTGACCCTGCTACAGGTAGGGCCGGGGCTGGTGTCTACATCTCCCGTCCTGATGCCCCTGAGCCTATCAAACTGTCTCTCAGAGTTTCTGACGGAGCATCCTCCACTCAGGCTGAACTAATAGCCCTCCTTGCTGCCCTTCTCGCTGAGGAAGAAGCAGATGGCTTCTGCCCCTTGCTTGTCTGCTGTGATTCCAGGTCTGCTCTCGACGGGATCGCATTTGGATCAGGGGAAAATAAGGACCTCATCCTCCAAAAACGAGGGTTAACATCCACACTTCAGGATGCAGGCCGTCCTGTGACATTCCTATGGATACCCAGTCATGTCGGTATCTTGGGGAATGAGGCAGCAGATGGCCTTGCCAAGACTGGCTGCATCAAGGCCACACCTGACTACGTTGTTCCTCGAACACTTTTACAGATTAGGACCCAAATTCGCCACAAACAGAGAGAAGCTCGGGAAGCAACCCACCTGGTATGATGTCCTCCGTAAACTTCCTGACCTCTCGTACGTCTACGGGAAAGGGTCGCGGAAAGGGGACGTGATTGCTGCCCGTATCATCATTGGGTATGACTTTGCTTGGGCGATTGGTATCCCCGCATCCCCTGAGCAACGCTCTTGTGCATTATGCAGAAGACCCGACAGCCGCACCCTTATCCACTACATCCTAAGATGTCCCCACACACAACGCTTCCGTGACGCCTGCTGGACCACCACTCCATGACCCCTGACGGAGACACGATGATCCTCCCCATACTGGCCAGATATTTTGTAAATAATATTGATTATGTGTTAAAGGAATATCCTTCCTTCCTTAGGTTTTAGTAAGCCCCTTTATAATATTTATACTGTATATACTTGTCACACTTGCCAGATGCTTCTGGTGTCATTGTACAGGGGTACCTAGTGACAGCACTAGGATCCTGCTTCCTCTATCAAGGAATAAACAATTGAACTTGAAATTGAATTGAAAAACTATATATTGACCCTCTAGAAATTTCCCTGGCAGTGCAGAGGGAGGGAGGGAGGGAGGGAGGGTGGGAGATAAGGAGACAGTGCAGGGTTGCCAGATGGCCATTTCCACGGGCAAATTTCTCTAATTAGGGCATAAAAAACTTCACCTGGCTGTGAAAAAACGGATGGTCACGGCCAAACTATTTGGCCGAATTTTGTAAAACAAGTATTAATTCTTCATCTAGTGGATTTTGAAGAAAAGTCTAGCAGACTCTCAAATTTCACAATGAAAATGCTGACTCAGTACCTCACCTTGTCATGACCTCACCTAATCAGTGACCTCACCTCTTCACATGTTTACGTGACCTACTGAGTTGACTGATCTTTCTAGTTTCTACCTTAGTTGTTAGTTCTCATATTTGGGTTGTTCAGGCTGAACGTGTCCAGCATATGGGTTAAGCTTCAGAGCTTACAAAGCCATCTGAGTTACTTTCTGAAATTCCGAGTGCTAGTTTTCAAAATGTCCACTAGTAAATGGAAAGAGTCCTACGACAGTGGTAGAAAATATAACAAACCAGGGGACGATGACGAACTAGACGTTTTTGCTTACGCCACTAGTGTTATCAAGTTCTCCACCATTATCTGCTCCACCACCATTTCAGATTAAGGTAAATCTTCACTGTAGAATATAGATATTATGTTTATGTAATTATTGGGCTCTCAATTCTAAGTGAAAATTTGGTTTTATTACGACATTTTAAGTGCATATTGTAGGGGATACTTTTATTTTGTGTGGATTGCAAAAATAGCCTTGTGCTTCCCATCCAAAAAGTTTTGGCCGAATTTTGGCCGATTTGGCCGTAAGATGGCGTGAAGATAGCCGTGAAGCTTGTTGTACATCTGGCAACTCTGAGACAGTGTTGGTTTGACAGCTGATGCTCGTGGTCCGTGGTCCTTACGCACTTAGCAGCTATTTTTAGATTGCCTTTGTGGCCAAGGTGGCCAATAATGTATATAATTACTAATCTTAATAATTATTTGCTGTAAATAATTCAATTAGAATATTTTATTTGCAATATTTTTCATAAAAAGTTGTAGTGGAATTCTCCCCTACAAATGCTGTTTGTCGCTGCCTAGCCGACCCCACCAATTCCCCAGTGTATGCCTCGTGGTCTAGGTCAACCAGCGCCGCCATACACCACGGAGCGGGGGTCAACTGCTAAGCCACGCCTACCCCCGCTATTTAAGACCTGACCTCGTGGTGATCTGTCTCTCTTTCTACCTACACCAACCAGCCAGCAACACCTCCGCCTGCCTGGCGGTCCTCTCTCCCGCTGGCGAGCATGGCGACCCACAAGCTGTCCTTCTCTGAGCGTCCTCACCAACCAGCTCTCTCTACATCACGCTTGTAACCATGCTGCCTTCCCAGCACCAAGCTGCATTGTACATCCAATACAACATGTATATAGAGAGCACATTGTGAGTTTCCTTTCTCCATCCCATCCTGAGTGTGAACCAAACAATCTCATACCCTACAAAGTGCTCACCAGTTGGTCGCCAGTCTGTCTTTGTTTGGTAGAGCAAGTATTGCATAAAATAATAATAAATCCACAAATAAATACATTTATAACATAATCATAGCATTATTTTCCAGTAATACTAAACTACAATACAACTACAGACACTAGTTTTAGTAATACATTATTACTTTGATACAACATGATAAAATGGACGAACAATAAAAATGAAACAAACAAAAGTAGGTAGCCTACTTATGTTCAGGAAGCTTCCCTGTGGCCGAGGTGTGGCGTGGCAGGCAAATAGTCACACTGGAACCCGAAGAAGGGTGACCATTCTAATCCCTCTAACTATCGCCCCATTGCCCTAACTTCATCCCTCTGTAAGATTTTCGAAACTATCATGAACTCCCATTTTCTCCGTCACCTTGAACGCCTTTCTCTAAAGTCAGATCAACAGTATGGCTTTCACCAGGCGAGATCTACTGGTGATCTGCTCTCCTACTGCACCCATCTTTGGTCATCCTCTCTGAGGGATTATGGAGAAACTTTCGTCATGGCCTTCAACATCTCCAAAGAATTTGACAGGGTATGGCACAAGTCTTTGTTTTCTAAACTTCCCTCTTATGGTTTCTCTCCCCCAGTTTGTTCTCTAATCTCTAGCTTCCTTGAGAACCGATCCATGGCAGTTGTTGTCGAGGGTTCGATCTTTCACTCTCTCTCTACCAATAGTGGTGTCCCACAGGGTTCTGTTCTTTCACTTACTATCTTCCTCTTTTTTATCAATGATTTTCTTCACACTACAACTAATTCTATCCATTCTTACACTGATGATTCTACTCTTCACTCTTCTTCACATTTTCCCCTTCCTCCTAACTCTCAAACTAGATCTGTTTCTCGAGCTGATATCATTACATATATCAATGTGGACCTGTGCAGCATCTCTAAATGGGGAGGTAGAAATTTGTAAATTCAATAGTAATGAAACTCAGCATTTACCAATTATACTTTCAAATTAGATGATCTCCCACCAATCACATTTCTGGACGCTAATATTCTGCCAAATTCTAAAATAGATATGCTAGGCCTCACCATTTTCTCTAATATGTCATGGAAGCCACACATCCTCAACATTGCTAAAGCTGCCTTCCGAAATCTGGGAATGCTGTACAGATGCAATTGCTACTTCACTCCTGAGCAGTTGCTTCAAGTATATAAGGGATTCATTCGTCCTAACTAGGAGTACTGCTCTCATATCTGGGATGGCTCTCCTCCTTTAGTTGACAATCTTTCTTTGCTTTCTCTTTGCCGCAATGTTGCTTCAGTCTCTCTCTTTTACAGGTACTTTAACAGGCAATGTTTAGTGGATTTGGCATTCTGTGTACCGTCGGCAAGGCCATGGGCTCAGAACACACGTCTTGCTCGCGATGCCCACCATTTCTCTGTGGATGTTGGTCACACTAGAATATCCCGTTATAGTACATCCTTCTTTCCTCACACAGCCAAACTGTGGAATTCTCTGCCTTTTTCTGTGTTTCCACAATCATACAATCTGTCTCACTTTAAAAAGCTGATTTTCCAGCATCTTCGTGGTGTAGATTAATATAAATTTTCCTTTTCTATTTTTAATTTCTTTTTATTCTTATTTTTTTGCCCCCTAGGCCCTGATGTGGGTCTATGACCTGTACCCAGGTGGGCTATTCCCCGTAAAAAAAAAAAGTGGCTGGAACGTCACCCGGGCCTCAGAGGTAAGGCTTGTTATGCTTGCTTTTTTTTATGTCTGTTTTAATTTCATGCTTGACCATGTGCACAACATGATATATCAAGGGTAGATGGGAGATTTTGGAGGGTGGCTAGTCCCTAAACCCCAGAATGTTATGTTCTTGCGCTTAATTGCTTCAATACCTATCGATTCACTCACCAGTGACTTTTCCCAATCCCGATTTGTGTTGGATATTGGGGTACACCTGTACAGTATTACCCCGCTTTACGCGGTTTCACTTTACGCGATTTCTCATATACGCGGTGCCTCGCCAGAACCGAACTTTCACTTTACGAGGTTCATCTACCCATATACGCGCAGAGTGTCCGGCTCGACGCTATTTTTAGATTCGCCCCACCCGCCTCCTCCCTCCTCCGCCTGGGCAAGCCGCGCGGTAAGGTTGCGCAGTGCATGTCTCTGTTGCGTTATCACTGACGTCATATGACGTATCGGACTGTGATTGGCCATGCATCCCTACCCCCCTCTGCTGCTAGCTGTAATTGATTTAAAGTAATATGACGTGTCCACCCAGGGAGGGAGCGAGAGAGGAAAGACGACGCTTGACCTAGCCGCGGCAGTTTCATCCCTCAAGGCCACACCGTGTATACGTGCATCCACAGCCAGCCAGAGCCAGTGATAGTGACAGTGAAGGTGACTTTGAGGGATTTGTCAGGGAAGCCCTGACAACTGTAACTGATAGTGATGGTGATGCACCTAGTAATGGTGATTCACCTGAGGGCCAGTAATCTGCCCTCTGCCTCGGAACCAGCCTCCATCCCCGTATGCCGACCCATCTCTTCTACTAACGTAAGTGTTACACCTAACTTTTAGTTTTCCTAACCTAACCTTTATTTTTCCTAACTTAACCTTTATTTTTCTATATTACTTGTTTGTGCATACCATCATAAAGTTAAGATAAAATTTTTACTACAACATAGTTGTGTGTCGTCAAAAAGTGGAGTTTGGGGGTCGGGCCAGTCTCTATTGGAATTAATCCCATATGTTCTGTTGTTCCATTAACGCAGATTTCACTTAACGCGGTACCCTGTGGGTTCAATTGACCGCGTAAATCGGGGTACTACTGTATATAAATATCTGAACCACCACTGTCAATGGTGAGGCCATGTGCACTGGATATTAGGATATATTCTAAGGTTGAAGATGAAATATATACAACATTGTAGGTATAGCCAAGGATTTTGTCTAAGGGGGTGTAGCGTACTGTCATGTGGCCAGTAGTCAATTCTCTTTAGATGTCTATTATCTCTTTGTATGGCCACACAATGTACGTACATGTAGATATCTCACACTCAGGAATGAGGTAGAATAGAAACTAACGATGCGTTTTCTGTAGATATATTGTTGTACAGAGCAGTGCTAAGGAGTTACTAGGTGAGGTGTAGCTTGCTCAGAGTTCCTGTAGGGCGAGGAGCTCTCTGAGGAAGCTTGGTGGTGAGGTTCTGGAGAGAGATCTTGCTGGTCCTGCAGGTCAGAGTAGAATGGTCTCCCTGGCCAGCCATGGCCGTATTTATACAATTTATGAGGTTCAGGATTTGGGGTGAGCGTAGCGAGAGGGCCACTCACAGAGGAGGAGACCAGGCACTCTGATCCTAGCATTGCTACGTGTGCGTCCGCACTGGGGAGTAGGTCTACCGGCACCGCTGGCTGTACGCTGATTGGCTGGTAGGCGCGCGGGGGCTCAGTCGTCCCTTGTAGGGGATGGAGTCCACTACAATACTCTCCTTCCCCTCCGGGCGCGGCGGGAGGCTGGAGGTTGACAGGGTTGTGTCCCACAAGGGACACATAACGGGCAGGTGTACATACCACTCGACCACTACGGGTGACGACTCCGTCTATTGACACAAAACCTGTGGGAGAATTAGGGGGAGAAAGAGGGTTTTGGATTAGAGGAGGTTGTACAGGCAATGGTTGTTGTGCTCCTGTCACAGCAGGGGCAATGTCACTGGCTGGGCAGGCATGGGCAGGGGACATGGCAGCAACAGGGTCCACTACAACAGCAGGGTGCAGGACAGGAGCAGTGGGTACCTGAGGGTGAAAAGGGGGTGCCCCGAAATGTTGTGGGCGGGGTCTGGCTGGGTCAGGAGGATGGTCCATGACAGCAACAGGGTCCACGACGGCGGCAGGCTCCACGACTGCAGCAGGCTCCACGACGGCAGCAAGGTCCACGACAGGAGCAGCAGGTACCTGAGGGTGGAAATAGGGTGCCCAGAACGGTCGTGGGCGGGGTATTGCTGCAGGTGGTAACTGCGGGTAGACTGGTGCAGGTGGTAACTGCGGGTAGACTGGTGCAGGTGGTAACTGCGGGTAGACTGGTGCAGGTGTAGTTCGCGCAGGTGGTAACGGTGGGTAGACTGGTGCAGGTGTAGTTCGTGGGGGTTGTTGCTGGGCTGGGGACCCAACGGGTAAGGTGGCCGGTTCGTG
>NW_024714408.1:0-31532 GCF_018991925.1 Homarus americanus
ACCCCAGCTTATGTTTTCCTGTTGGATATTATTCTCCATTACCTTGTTCAGAATGCGATTATACTGGAAATGTGATGGGCGGCGGTGTATTCACTGAACGTTGCTTCTCTCAGAGCTCTAAATAGAGTAAAAACTACTGCAACCAGGGCCGTCCTAGGGACGGGAGCGTTCCGAGGGGCCGGGCCAGGGACAGTGGAGCTACCAGCAGCCCTTCCAGGGAGGGCGCTGACCCCAGGGGCCCTATGGCATGATTGCCTATGTGTCATAAATATTACATATTTCCAACAGTCCCTTACTTAGCTGTGATTGGTGGACTATTCTTTTAACCGGCCAAATTACAGCCAATAGGAGCAGAGAACAGTCAGTCAGCACAACACCCCAACTTATGTTTTCCTGTTGGATATTATTCTCCATTACCTTGTTCAGAATGCGATTATACTGGAAATGTGATGGGCGGGGGTGTATTCACTGAACGTTGCTTCTCCCAGAGCTCTAAATAGTGCCAAAACTACAGCAACCAGGGCCGTCTAGGGACGAAGGAGCGATCCGAGGGGGCGGGCCAGGGACAGTGGAGCCACCAACAGCCCCTTCCAGGGAGGCGCTGACCCCAGGGCCTATGGCGCGATTGCCTGTGTCATAAATGTTACATATTTCCAGCAGTCCCTTACTTGCTTTGATTGGTGGACTATTCTTTTAACCCGCCAAATTACAGCCAATAGGAGCAGAGAACAGTCAGTCAGCACAACACCCTAACTTATGTTTTCCTGTTGGATATTATTCTCCATTACCTTGTTCAGAATGGGATTATACTGGAAATGTGATGGGCGGGGGTGTATTCACTGAACGTTGCTTCTCCCAGAGCTCTAAATAGTGCCAAAACTACAGCAACCATGGGCCCTCCCAGGGACGTGAGCGCTCCCAGGGACGTGAGCGCTCCCAGGGGCCGTGCCAGGGACGGTGGCAACCCTAGGGGCTCTCACAAGGACAACAGAGTTCCCAGGTGCCCTCCCAGGGCCCTATGGCATGCTTGTCCGACGTGTCATAAATATTACATTCTTCCAAAGTCCCTTACTTAACTGTGATTGGTGGACTATTCAATTAACCCGCCAAATTGTAGCCAATAGGAGCAGAGAACAGTTAGTCAGCACAACACCCCAGCTTATGTTTTCCTGTTGGATATTATTCTCCATTACCTTGTTCAGAATGCGATTATACTGGAAATGTGATGGGCGGGGGTGTATTCACTGAACGTTGCTTCTCCCAGAGCTCTAAATAGTGCCAAAACTACAGCAACCATGGGCCCTCCCAGGGACGTGAGCGCTCCCAGGGGCCGTGCCAGGGACGGTGGCAACCCTAGGGGCTCTCACAAGGACAACAGAGTTCCCAGGTGCCCTCCCAGGGCCCTATGGTATGCTTGTCCGACGTGTCATAAATATTACATTCTTCCAAAGTCCCTTACTTAACTGTGATTGGTGGACTATTCTTTTTACCCGCCAAATTACAGCCAATAGGAGCAGAGAACAGTCAGTCAGCACAACACCCCAACTTATGTTTTCCTGTTGGATATTATTCTCCATTACCTTGTTCAGAATGCGATTATACTGGAAATGTGATGGGCGGGGGTGTATTCACTGAACGTTGCTTCTCCCAGAGCTCTAAATAGAGTAAAAACTACTGCAACCAGGGCCGTCCTAGGGACGGGAGCGTTCCGAGGGGCCGGGCCAGGGACAGTGGAGCTACCAGCAGCCCTTCCAGGGAGGGCGCTGACCCCAGGGGCCCTATGGCATGATTGCCTATGTGTCATAAATATTACATATTTCCAACAGTCCCTTACTTAGCTGTGATTCGTGGACTATTCTTTTAACCCGCCAAATTACAGCCAATAGGAGCAGAGAACAGTCAGTCAGCACAACACCCCAACTTATGTTTTCCTGTTGGATATTATTCTCCATTACCTTGTTCAGAATGCGATTATACTGGAAATGTGATGGGCGGGGGTGTATTCACTGAACGTTGCTTCTCCCAGAGCTCTAAATAGTGCCAAAACTACAGCAACCATGGGCCCTCCCAGGGACGTGAGCGCTCCCAGGGGCCGTGCCAGGGACGGTGGCAACCCTAGGGGCTCTCACAAGGACAACAGAGTTCCCAGGTGCCCTCCCAGGGCCCTATGGTATGCTTGTCCGACGTGTCATAAATATTACATTCTTCCAAAGTCCCTTACTTAACTGTGATTGGTGGACTATTCTTTTTACCCGCCAAATTACAGCCAATAGGAGCAGAGAACAGTCAGTCAGCACAACACCCCAACTTATGTTTTCCTGTTGGATATTATTCTCCATTACCTTGTTCAGAATGCGATTATACTGGAAATGTGATGGGCGGCGGTGTATTCACTGAACGTTGCTTCTCCCAGAGCTCTAAATAGCGCCCCTGGGGACCCTTGGTCCTATCCCTGAGGTCAGGTTTGCCCCTGGGAGCTCCGCTGTCCCTTGCGTGACCCCTGGGAGCGTCGCTGTCCTTGTGAAAGCCCTTGGGAACGCCAGCGCCCCTTGCAAGTGCTCTGAGGGCGCCAGCTTCCCAGACAAGGCCTCTGAGGGGGTCACCACCTCTGGCAAATCCCCTGGGGGAGCCACCGCCCCTAGCACGTTCTGTGCTGGGTTCCACCATCCCTGGGAGAGCCCCTAGGGCGCTGCTGTCCCTGGGAGAGCCCCTGGCAGCGCCGCTATCCCTAGGAGCGCCCTGGCTTGCTCCACCGCCCCTGGAAAGGCCCTTGCGGACGTCGCCGTCCCTGAGAGGGAACCAGGGAACGCTGTTGTCCTTGTGAGAGCCCCTAGGGTTGCCACCGTCCCTGGCACGGCCCCTGGGAGCACTCACGTCCCTGGGAGGGCCCATTGTTGCTGTAGTTTTGGCGCAATTTAGAGCTCTGGGAGAAGCAACGTTCAGTAAATACACCGCCGCCCATCACATTTCCAGTATAATCGCATTCTGAACAAGGTAATGGAGAATAATAACCAACAGGAAAACATAAGCTGGGGTGTTGTGCTGACTGACTGTTCTCTGCTCCTATTGGCTACAATTTGGCGGGTTAATTGAATAGTCCACCAATCACAGTTAAGTAAGGGACTTTGGAAGAATGTAATATTTATGACACGTCGGACAAGCATGCCATAGGGCCCTGGGAGGGCACCTGGGAACTCTGTTGTCCTTGTGAGAGCCCCTAGGGTTGCCACCGTCCCTGGCACGGCCCCTGGGAGCGCTCACGTCCTTGGGAGGGCCCATGGTTGCTGTAGTTTTGGCACTATTTAGAGCTCTGGGAGAAGCAACGTTCAGTGAATACACCCCCGCCCATCAAATTTCCAATGTAATCGCATTCTGAAAAAGGTAATGGAGAATAATATCCTACAGGAAAACATAAGTTGGGGTGTTGTGCTGACTGACTGTTCTCTGCTCCTATTGGCTGTAATTTGGCGGGTTAAAAGAATAGTCCACCAATCACAGCTAAGTAAGGGACTGTTGGAAATATGTAATATTTATGACACATAGGCAATCATGCCACTCTAGGAGCCCCTGATCAGCAGCATATAACCTTCCTCCCTGTAAGGGCTGCTACAGCTCCACCGTCCCTGGCCCGGCCCCTCCGGAACGCTCCCGTCCCTAGGACTTGACCCTGGTTGCAGTAGTTTTTTACTCTATTTACTGGGAGAAACAGCGTTCAGTGAATACACACGCCGCCCATCACATTTCAGTAAATCGCATTTCGGAACAAGGCAGAGAATAATATCCAACGAGGAAAACTTTATAAGTTGGGGTGTTGTTTTGACCCAGTCTCCTGCTCCTATTGCGCTGTAATTTGGCGGGTAAAGAATAGTCCACCAATCACAGTTAAGTAAGGGACTTTGGAAGAATGTAATATTTATGACACGTCGGAGAAGCATACCATAGGGCCCTGGGAGGGCACCTGGGAACTCTGTTGTCCTTGTGAGAGCCCCTAGGGTTGCCACCGTCCCTGGCACGGCCCCTGGGAGCGCTCACGTCCCTGGGAGGGCCCATGGTTGCTGTAGTTTTGGCACTATTTAGAGCTCTGGGAGAAGCAACGTTCAGTGAATACACCTCCGCCCATCACATTTCCAGTATAATCGCATTCTGAACAAGGTAATGGAGAATAATATCCAACAGGAAAACATAAGTTGGGGTGTTGTGCTGACTGACTGTTCTCTGCTCCTATTGGCTGTAATTTGGCGGGTTAAAAGAATAGTCCACCAATCACAGCTAAGTAAGGGACTGTTGGGAATATGTAATATTTATGACACATAGGCAATCATGCCATAGGGCCCCTGGGGTCAGCGGCCTCCCTGGAAGGGCTGCTGGTAGCTCCACTGTCCCTGGCCCGGCCCCTCGGAACGCTCCCGTCCCTAGGACGGCCCTGGTTGCAGTAGTTTTTACTCTATTTAGAGCTCTGGGAGAAGCAACGTTCAGTGAATACACCGCCGCCCATCACATTTCCAGTATAATCGCCTTCTGAACAAGGTAATGGAGAATAATATCCAACAGGAAAACATAAGTTGGGGTGTTGTGCTGACTGACTGTTCTCTGCTCCTATTGGCTGTAATTTGGCGAGTAAAAAGAATAGTCCACCAATCACAGTTAAGTAAGGGACTTTGGAAGAATGTAATATTTATGACACGTCGGAGAAGCATACCATAGGGCCCTGGGAGGGCACCTGGGAACTCTGTTGTCCTTGTGAGAGCCCCTTGGGTTGCCACCGTCCCTGGCACGGCCCCTGGGAGCGCTCACGTCCCTGGGAGGGCCCATGGTTGCTGTAGTTTTGGCACTATTTAGAGCTCTGGGAGAAGCAACGTTCAGTGAATACACCCCCCGCCCATCCATTTCAGTATAATCGCACATTCTGAACAATTAATGGAGAATAATATCCAACAGGAAAACATAAGTTGGGGGTGTTGTGGCGTAGCTGACCCGGCTATTCTGCTCCTATTGGCTGCTTAATTTGGCAAGGGTTCTAAAAAGATAGTCCACCAATCACAGCTAAGTAAGGGACTGTTGGAAATATATGTATTTATGACACATAAACAGCTCATGCCATGGGAGCCCCTGGGGTCAGCGCCCTCCCTGGAAGGGGCCTGCTGGTATCCACTGTCCTAAGCCCCTCCAGAACGCTCTCCCGTCCCTAGGACAGCCCTGGTTCTGATAGTTTTTACTCTGTTACAGAGCTCTGGGAGAAGCAACGTTAAGTAAATACACCGCCACCCACCACATTTCCAGTGTCATCGCATTCTGAATTAGGTAATGGAGAATAATATCCAACAGGAAAACATAAGTTGGGGTGTTGTGCTGACTGACTGTTCTCTGCTCCTATTGGCTGTAATTTGGCGGGAAAATGAATAGTCCACCAATCACAGTTAAGTAAGGAAAAGCTGGAAGTATGTAATATATATGACATGGCGGACAAGCATGCCATAGAGCCCCTGAGACACTTGGTACGATCCTGAGTCAGGTTTACCTGGGGAGCTCCGCTGTCCTTACGCGGTAAGCCCCTGGGGCGTCCGCTGTCCTTATTATGAAAGCCCTTGGGAACATAGCGCCCTTGCAAGTGCTCTGGGGGCGCCAGCTTCCCAGACAAGGCCTCTGGGGGGTCACCACCTCCTGGCAAATCCCTGGAGAACCACCGCCCCTAGCACGTTCTGTGCTGGGTTCCTATCCTGGAGAGCCCTAGGGCGCTGCTGTCCCCTAGGAGAGCCCCTGGCAGCGCCGCTGTCCCAAAGGCGCCCTGGCGCTCCACCGCCCTGGAAAGGCCCTTGCGGGCGTCGCCGTCCCTGAGAGGGAACCAGGGAACGCTGTTGTCCTTGTGAGAGCCCCTAGGGTTGCCACCGTCCCTGGCACGGCCCCTGGGAGCACTCACGTCCCTGGGAGGGCCCATTGTTGCTGTAGTTTTGGCGCAATTTAGAGCTCTGGGAGAAGCAACGTTCAGTAAATACACCGCCGCCCATCACATTTCCAGTATAATCGCATTCTGAACAAGGTAATGGAGAATAATATCCAACAGGAAAACATAAGTTGGGGTGTTGTGCTGACTGACTGTTCTCTGCTCCTATTGGCTGTAATTTGGCGGGTAAAAAGAATAGTCCACCAATCACAGTTAAGTAAGGGACTTTGGAAGAATGTAATATTTATGACAAGTCGGACAAGCATACCATAGTGCCCTGGGAGGGCACCTGGGAACTCTGTTGTCCTTGTGAGAGCCCCTAGGGTTGCCACCGTCCCTGGCACGGGCCCTGGGAGCGCTCACGTCCCTGGGAGGGCCCATGGTTGCTGTAGTTTTGGCACTATTTAGAGCTCTGGGAGAAGCAACGTTCAGTGAATACACCCCCGCCCATCACATTTCCAGTATAATCGCATTCTGAACAAGGTAATGGAGAATAATATCCAACAGGAAAACATAAGTTGGGGTGTTGTGCTGACTGACTGTTTTCTGCTCCTATTGGCTGTAATTTGGCGGGTAAAAAGAATAGTCCACCAATCACAGCTAAGTAAGGGACTGTTGGAAATATGTAATATTTATGACACGTCGGACAAGCATGCCATAGCGCCCCTGGGGACCCTTGGTCCTATCCCTGAGGTCAGGTTTGCCCCTGGGAGCTCCGCTGTCCCTTGCATGACCCCTGGGAGCGTCGCTGTCCTTGTGAAAGCCCTTGGGAACGCCAGCGCCCCTTGCAAGTGCTCTGAGGGGGCCAGCTTCCCAGACAAGGCCTCTGAGGGGGTCACCACCTCTGGCAAATCCCCTGGGGGAGCCACCGCCCCTAGCACGTTCTGTGCTGGGTTCCACTATCCCTGGGAGAGCCCCTAGGGCGCTGCTGTCCCTAGGAGAGCCCCTGGCAGCGCCGCTGTCCCTAGGAGCGCCCTGGCTTGCTCCACCGCCCCTGGAAAGGCCCTTGCGGGCGTCGCCGTCCCTGAGAGGGAACCAGGGAACGCTGTTGTCCTTGTGAGAGCCCCTAGGGTTGCCACCGTCCCTGGCACGGCCCCTGGGAGCACTCACGTCCCTGGGAGGGCCCATTGTTGCTGTAGTTTTGGCGCAATTTAGAGCTCTGGGAGAAGCAACGTTCAGTGAATACACCGCCGCCCATCACATTTCCAGTATAATCGCATTCTGAACAAGGTAATGGAGTATAATATCGAACAGGAAATCATAAGCTGGGGTGTTGTGCTGACTGACTGTTCTCTGCTCCTATTGGCTACAATTTGGCGGGTTAATTGAATAGTCCACCAATCACAGTTAAGTAAGGGACTTTGGAAGAATGTAATATTTATGACACGTCGGACAAGCATGCCATAGGGCCCTGGGAGGGCACCTGGGAACTCTGTTGTCCTTGTGAGAGCCCCTAGGGTTGCCACCGTCCCTGGCACGGCCCCTGGGAGCGCTCACGTCCCTGGGAGCGCTCACGTCCCTGGGAGGGCCCATGGTTGCTGTAGTTTTGGCACTATTTAGAGCTCTGGGAGAAGCAACGTTCAGTGAATACACCCCCGCCCATCACATTTCCAGTATAATCCCATTCTGAACAAGGTAATGGAGAATAATATCCAACAGGAAAACATAAGTTAGGGTGTTGTGCTGACTGACTGTTCTCTGCTCCTATTGGCTGTAATTTGGCGGGTTAAAAGAATAGTCCACCAATCACAGCTAAGTAAAGGGACTGTTGGAAATGTAATATTTATGACACATGAGGCAATCATGCCATAGGGCCCCTGGGGTCAGCGCCCTCCCTGGAAGAACTGCTGGTGCTCCACCAAATCCTAGCCCGGCCCCTCGGTGCTCCCGTCCCTAGGACGGCCCTGGTTACAATGAATTTTACTCTATTTAGAGCTCATGGGAGAAGCAACGTTCAGTGAATACACCCCCACCATCACATTTCCAGTATAATCGCATTCTGAACAGGTAATGGAAATAATATCCAACAGGAAAACATAAGTTGGGGTGTTGTGTGCTGACTGACTTCTTCTCTGCTCCTATTGGCTGTAATTTGGCCGGAGTTAAAGAATAGTCCACCAATCACAGCTAAATGAGACTGTTGGAAATATAATATTTATGACACATAAATCATGCCATAGGGCCCTAGGGTCAGCGCCCTCCCTGGAGACTGCTGTGGCTCACCGTCCCTGGGACGGCCCCTGGGAGTGCTTCGGTCTCTGGGAGGGCCCATGGTTGCTGTAGTTTTGGCGCTATTTAGAGCTCTGGGAGAAGCAACGTTAAGTAAATACACAGCCGACCATCACATTTCCAGTATCATTGCGTTCTGAAGAAGGTAATGGAGAATAATATCCAACAGGAAAACATAAGATGGGGTGTTGTGCTGACTGACTGTTCTCTGCTTCTATTGGCTGTAATTTGGCGGCTTAAAAGAACAGTCCACCAATCACAGTTAAGTAAGGGAGTGCTGGACGTATGGAATATTTGACAGGCAATCATGCCCATAGACTGGGGTCGCGCCGCCCCTGGTAGGGCTGCTGGTAGCTCCACTGCCCCTGGCACGGTCCCTGGGGGCGCTCCCATCACAAGGACGGCCCCTGGTTGCAGTAAATTTTGTGCTATTTAGAGCTCTGGGAGAAGCAACGTTAAACAAATACACAGCCGTCCATCACATTTCAAGTATCATCGCGTTCTGAAAAAGGTAATGGAGAATAATATCCAACAGGAAAACATAAGTTGGGGTGTTGTGCTGACTGACTGTTCTCTGCTCCTATTGGCTGTAATTTGGCGGGTAAAAAGAATAGTCCACCAATCACAGTTAAGTAAGGGACTTTGGAAGAATGTAATATTTATGACACGTCGGAGAAGCATACCATAGGGCCCTGGGAGGGCACCTGGGAACTCTGTTGTCCTTGTGAGAGCCCCTAGGGTTGCCACCGTCCCTGGCACGGCCCCTGGGAGCGCTCACGTCCTCTGGAGGGCCCATGGTTGCTGTAGTTTTGGCACTATTTAGAGCTCTGGGAGAAGCAACGTTCCGTGAATACACCCCCGCCCATCACATTTCCAATGTAATCGCATTCTGAAAAAGGTAATGGAGAATAATATCCAACAGGAAAACATAAGTTGGGGTGTTGTGCTGACTGACTGTTCTCTGCTCCTATTGGCTGTAATTTGGCGGGTTAAAAGAATAGTCCACCAATCACAGCTAAGTAAGGGACTGTTGGAAATATGTAATATTTATGACACATAGGCAATCATGCCATAGGGCCCCTGGGGTCAGCGCCCTCCCTGGAAGGGCTGCTGGTAGCTCCACTGTCCCTGGCCCGGCCCCTCGGAACGCTCCCGTCCCTAGGACGGCCCTGGTTGCAGTAGTTTTTACTCTATTTAGAGCTCTGGGAGAAGCAACGTTCAGTGAATACACATCACCCATCCCACATTTCCAGTATAATCACATTCTGAACAAGGTAATGGAGAATAATATCCAACAGGAAAACATAAGTTGGGGTGTTGTGCTGACTGACTGTTCTCTGCTCCTATTGGCTGTAATTTGGCGGGTTAAAAGAAAAGTCCACCAATCACAGCTAAGTAAGGGACTGTTGGAAATATGTAATATTTATGACACGTCGGACAAGCATGCCATAGCGCCCCTGGGGACCCTTGGTCCTATCCCTGAGGTCAGGTTTGCCCCTGGGAGCTCCGCTGTCCCTTGCATGACCCCTGGGAGCGTCGCTGTCCTTGTGAAAGCCCTTGGGAACGCCAGCGCCCCTTGCAAGTGCTCTGAGGGCGCCAGCTTCCCAGACAAGGCCTCTGAGGGGGTCACCACCTCTGGCAAATCCCCTGGGGGAGCCACCGCCCCTAGCACGTTCTGTGCTGGGTTCCACTATCCCTGGGAGAGCCCCTAGGGCGCTGCTGTCCCTAGGAGAGCCCCTGGCAGCGCCGCTGTCCCTAGGAGCGCCCTGGCTTGCTCCACCGCCCCTGGAAAGGCCCTTGCGGGCGTCGCCGTCCCTGAGAGGGAACCAGGGAACGCTGTTGTCCTTGTGAGAGCCCCTAGGGTTGCCACCGTCCCTGGCACGGCCCCTGGGAGCACTCACGTCCCTGGGAGGAGCCCATTGTTGCTGTAGTTTTGGCGCAATTTAGAATCTGGGAGAAGCAGGTTCAGTAAATACACCGCCGCCCATCACATTTCAGTATAATCGCATTGCAGACAAGGTAATGGAGAATAATATCCAACAGGAAAACATAAGTTGGGGTGTTGTGCTGACTGACTGTTCTCTGCTCCTATTGGCTGTAATTTGGTGGGTAAAAAGAATAGTCCACCAATCACAGTTAAGTAAGGGACTTTTGGTAGAATATAATATTTATGACACGTCGGACAAGCATACCATAGGGCCCTGGGAGGGCACCTGGGAACTCTGTTGTCCTTGTGAGAGCCCCTAGGGTTGCCACCGTCCCTGGCACGGCCCCTGGGAGCGCTCACGTCCCTGGGAGGGCCCATGGTTGCTGTAGTTTTGGCACTATTTAGAGCTCTGGAAGAAGCAACGTTCAGTGAATACACCCCCGCCCATCACATTTCCAGTATAATCGCATTCTGAAAAAGGTAATGGAGAATAATATCCAACAGGAAAACATAAGTTGGGGTGTTGTGCTGACTGACTGTTCTCTGCTCCTATTGGCTGTAATTTGGCGGGTTAAGAGAATAGTCCACCAATCACAGTTAAGTAAGGGACTGCTGGAAGTATGTAATATATATGACACGATGGACAAGCTTGCTATAGGACCCCTGGGGGACCTTTGGTACGGTCCCTGATGTCAGTGCCGCCCCGGGGAGCTCATCTGTCCCTTGCATGACCCCTGGGGGCGTCGCTGTCCCACTGTAATATATATGACACGATGGACAAGCTTGCTATAGGACCCCTGGGGGACCTTTGGTACGGTCCCTGATGTCAGTGCCGCCCCGGGGAGCTCATCTGTCCCTTGCATGACCCCTGGGGGCGTCGCTGTCCCACTGAGGGCACCTGGGAGCACCCCTGTCCTTGTGAGAGCCCGTGGAGGCGCCAGCGCCCCTTGCATATCCTCTAAGGGTGACAGCACCCTTGACAAGGACTCTGAGGGCGCCACCGCCCCTAGCAGGGTCTCTGATGGTGCCCCAGTCCCTGGGAGGGCCCCTAGGGCGCTGCTGACCCTGGGAGAGCCCCTGGCAGTGCTGCTGTCCCTGGGAGCGCCCTTGCCTGCTCCACCACCCCTGGAAGGGCCTATGCGGGTGCTGCTCTCCTTGCGAGGGCACCTGGCAGTGCTGGTGTCCTTGTGAGAGCCCTTAGGGGTGCCACCGTCCCTGGGACGGCCCCTGGGAGTGCTTCGGTCTCTGGGAGGGCCCATGGTTGCTGTAGTTTTGGCGCTATTTAGAGCTCTGGGAGACAACGTTAAGTAACACACAGCCACCCATCACATTTCAGTATTACGTGTTCTGAAGAAGGTAATGAGAATAATATCCAACAGGAAAACATAAGATGGGGTGTTGTGCTGACTGACTGTTCTCTGCTTCTATTGGCTGTAATTTGCTGGTTAAAAGAACAGTCCACCAATCACAGTTAAGTAAGGGAGTGCTTGACGTATGAATATTTATGCGACTCGACGGACAAGCATGCCATAGGACTGCTGGGGACACTTGGCATGGTCCCTTGGGGAGCGCCGCCTGGTAGTGCTGTTATAGCCCATCGCCCTGGCCCGGCCCCTGGAACGCTCCCGTCCCTGGACGGCCCTGGTTGCAGTAGTTTTTACTCTATTTAAGCTCTGGGAGAAGCAACGTTAGTAATACACCGCCGCCCATCACATTTCCAGTATCAATGCGTTCTGAAGAAGGTAATGGAGAATAATATCCAACAGGAAAACATAAGATGGGGTGTTGTGCTGACTGACTGTTCTCTGCTCCTATTGGCTGTAATTTGGCGGGTTAAGAGAATAGTCCACCAATCACAGTTAAGTAAGGGACTGCTGGAAGTATGTAATATATATGACACGATGGACAAGCTTGCTATAGGACCCCTGGAGGACCTTTGGTACGGTCCCTGATGTCAGTGCCGCCCCGGGGAGCTCATCTGTCCCATGCATGACCTCTGGGGGCGTCGCTGTCCCACTGAGGGCACCTGGGAGTACCCCTGTCCTTGTGAGAGCCCGTGGGGGCGCCAGCACCCCTTGCAAGTCCTCAGAGTGCGCCAGCGCCCAGGACAAGGCCTCTGAGGGCGCCTCCGTTTCTGGCAAGGCCCCTAGGGGCGCCACCGCCCCTAGTAGGGTCTCTGATGGAGCAACCGTCCCTGGGAGGGCCCGTAAGGCGCCGTTTTCGCTGGTAGAGCCCCTGGCAGCGCGTCTGTCCCTTGGAGTGCCCTAGCTTGCTCCACTGTCCCTGGAATGGCTCATGCGGGTGCCGCCGTCCCTGGGAGGGACCTGGCAGTTCTGTTGTTTTTTTGAGAGCCCCTAGGGGTGCCACCGTCCCTGGGACGGCCCCTGGGAGTGCTTCCGTCTGTGGAAGGGCTCATGGTTGCTGCAGTTTTGGCGCTATTTGGAGCTCTGGGAGAAGCAACGTTAAGTAAATACACAGCCACCCATCACATTTCCAGTATCAATGCGTTCTGAAGAAGGTAATGGAGAATAATATCCAACACGAAAACATAAGATGGGGTGTTGTGCTGACTGACTGTTCTCTGCTTCTATTGGCTGTAATTTGGAGGGTTAAAAGAACAGTCCACCAATCACAGTTAAGTAAGGGAGAGCTGGACGTATGGAATATTTATGACTCGACGGACAAGCATGCCATAGGACCTCTGGGGACACTTGGGACGGTCCCTGGAGAGAGCGCCGCCCCTGGTAGGGCTGCTGGTAGCTCCACTGCCCCTGGCACGGTCCCTGGGGGCACTCCCATCACAAGGACGGCCCCTGGTTGCAGTAATTTTTGCGCTATTTAGAGCTCTGGGAGAAGCAACGTTAAACAAATACACAGCCGTCCATCACATTTCAAGTATCATCGCGTTCTGAAGAAGGTAATGGAGAATAATATCCAACAGGAAAACATAAGTTGGGGTGTTGTGCTGACTGACTGTTCTCTGCTCCTATTGGCTGTAATTTGGCGGGTTAAGAGAATAGTCCACCAATCACAGTTAAGTAAGGGACTGCTGGAAGTATGTAATATATATGACACGATGGACAAGCTTGCTATAGGACCCCTGGGGGACCTTTGGTACGGTCCCTGATGTCAGTGCCGCCCCCGGGGAGCTCATCTGTCCCTTGCATGACCCCTGGGGGCGTCGCTGTCCCACTGAGGGCACCTGGGAGCACCCCTGTCCTTGTGAGAGACTGTGGGGGCGCCAGCGCCCCTTGCAAGTCCTCAGAGTGCGCCAGCGCCCAGGACAAGGCTTCCTGAGGGCGGCTCCTAGCAAGGCCCTTAGGGCGCCACTGCCCCAGTAGGGTCTCTGATGCAACTGAACCCTGGGAGGGCCCGTATGTTGCTTGCTGGTAGAGCCCCTGGCAGTGCGTCTGTCCCTTGGAGTGCCCTAGCTTGCTCCACTGTCCCTGGAATGGCTCATGCGGGTGCCGCCGTCCCTGGGAGGGACCTGGGAGTGCTGTTGTTTTTTTGAGAGCCCCTAGGGGTGCCACCGTCCCTGGGACGGCCCCTGGGAGTGCTTCCGTCTATGGAAGGGCCCATGGTTGCTTTAGTTTTGGCGCTATTTAGAGCTCTGGGAGAAGCAACGTTAAATAAATACACAGCCGCCCATCACATTTCCAGTATCATGCGTTCTGAAGAAGGTAATGGAGAATAATATCCAACAGGAAAACATAAGTTGGGGTGTTGTGCTGACTGACTGTTCTCTGCTCCTATTGGCTGTAATTTGGCGGGTTAAGAGAATAGTCCACCAATCACAGTTAAGTAAGGGAGTGCTGGACGTGGAATATTTATGACTCGACGGACAAGCATGCCATAGGACCTCTGGGGACACTTGGGACGGTCCCTGGAGAGAGCGCCGCCCCTGGTAGGCTGCTGGTACCACGACGGTGGATCACAAGGACGGCCCCTTTGCAGTAATCTATTTAGGAGAAGCAACCCTGGAAGAAGGTACCCAACAGGAAAACATAAGTTGGTGTTGTGCTGACTGGGCTCCCACCAATGTTAAGTAAGGGACTGCTGGAAGTATGTAATATATATGACACGATGGACAAGCTTGCTATAGGACCCCTGGGGACCTTTGGTACGGTCCCTGATGTCAGTGCCGCCCCGGGGAGCTCATCTGTCCCTTGCATGACCCCTGGGGGCGTCGCTGTCCCACTGAGGGCACCTGGGAGCACCCCTGTCCTTGTGAGAGCCCGTGGGGGCGCCAGCGCCCCTTGCATATCCTCTGAGGGTGACAGCACCCTTGACAAGGACTCTGAGGGCGCCACCGCCCCTAGCAGGGTCTCTGCTGGTGCCCCAGTCCCTGGGAGGGCCCCTAGGGCGCTGCTGACCCTGGGAGAGCCCCTGGCAGTGCTGCTGTCCCTGGGAGCGCCCTTGCCTGCTCCACCACCCCTGGAAGGGCCTATGCGGGTGCTGCTCTCCCTGGGAGGGCACCTGGCAGTGCTGGTGTCCTTGTGAGAGCCCTTAGGGGTGCCACCGTCCCTGGGACGGCCCCTGGGAGTGCTTCGGTCTCTGGGAGGGCCCATGGTTGCTGTAGTTTTGGCGCTATTTAGAGCTCTGGGAGAAGCAACGTTAAGTAAATACACAGCCGCCCATCACATTTCCAGTATCATTGCGTTCTGAAGAAGGTAATGGAGAATAATATCCAACAGGAAAACATAAGATGGGGTGTTGTGCTGACTGACTGTTCTCTGCTTCTATTGGCTGTAATTTGGCGGGTTAAAAGAACAGTCCACCAATCACAGTTAAGTAAGGGAGTGCTGGACGTATGGAATATTTATGACTCGACGGACAAGCATGCCATAGGACCTCTGGGGACACTTGGGACGGTCCCTGGAGAGAGCGCCGCCCCTGGTAGGGCTGCTGGTAGCTCCACTGCCCCTGGCACGGTCCCTGGGGGCGCTCCCATCACAAGGACGGCCCCTGGTTGCAGTAATTTTTGCGCTATTTAGAGCTCTGGGAGAAGCAACGTTAAACAAATACACAGCCGTCCATCACATTTCAAGTATCATCGCGTTCTGAAGAAGGTAATGGAGAATAATATCCAACAGGAAAACATAAGTTGGGGTGTTGTGCTGACTGACTGTTCTCTGCTCCTATTGGCTGTAATTTGGCGGGTTAAGAGAATAGTCCACCAATCACAGTTAAGTAAGGGACTGCTGGAAGTATGTAATATATATGACACGATGGACAAGCTTGCTATAGGACCCCTGGGGGACCTTTGGTACGGTCCCTGATGTCAGTGCCGCCCCGGGGAGCTCATCTGTCCCTTGCATGACCCCTGGGGGCGTCGCTGTCCCACTGAGGGCACCTGGGAGCACCCCTGTCCTTGTGAGAGCCCGTGGAGGCGCCAGCGCCCCTTGCAAGTCCTCTGAGGGTGACAGCACCCTTGACAAGGACTCTGAGGGCGCCACCGCCCCTAGTAGGGTCTCTGATGGTGCAACCGTCCCTGGGAGGGCCCGTAAGGCGCTGTTTTCGCTGGTAGAGCCCCTGGCAGCGCGTCTGTCCCTTGGAGTGCCCTAGCTTGCTCCACTGTCCCTGGAATGGCTCATGCGGGTGCCGCCGTCCCTGGGAGGGACCTGGTAGTGCTGTTGTTTTTTTGAGAGCCCCTAGGGGTGCCACCGTCCCTGGGACGGCCCCTGGGAGTGCTTCCGTCTGTGGAAGGGCCCATGGTTGCTGTAGTTTTGGCGCTATTTGGAGCTCTGGGAGAAGCAACGTTAAGTAAATACACAGCCACCCATCACATTTCCAGTATCAATGCGTTCTGAAGAAGGTAATGGAGAATAATATCCAACAGGAAAACATAAGATGGGGTGTTGTGCTGACTGACTGTTCTCTGCTTCTATTGGCTGTAATTTGGCGGGTTAAAAGAACAGTCCACCAATCACAGTTAAGTAAGGGAGTGCTGGACGTATGGAATATTTATGACTCGACGGACAAGCATGCCATAGGACCTCTGGGGACACTTGGTACGGTCCCTGGAGAGAGCGCCGCCCCTGGTAGGGCTGCTGGTAGCTCCACTGCCCCTGGCACGGTCCCTGGGGGCGCTCCCATCACAAGGACGGCCCCTGGTTGCAGTAATTTTTGCGCTATTTAGAGCTCTGGGAGAAGCAACGTTAAACAAATACACAGCCGTCCATCACATTTCAAGTATCATCGCGTTCTGAAGAAGGTAATGGAGAATAATATCCAACAGGAAAACATAAGTTGGGGTGTTGTGCTGACTGACTGTTCTCTGCTCCTATTGGCTGTAATTTGGCGGGTTAAGAGAATAGTCCACCAATCACAGTTAAGTAAGGGACTGCTGGAAGTATGTAATATATGGCATGACACGATGGACAAGCTTGCTATAGGACCCCTGGGGGACCTTTGGTACGGTCCCTGATGTCAGTGCCGCCCCGGGGAGCTCCATCTGTCCCTTGCATGACCCCTGGGGGCGTCGCTGTCCCACTGAGGGCACCTGGGAGCACCCCTGTCCTTGTGAGAGCCTGTGGGGGCGCCAGCGCCCCTTGCAAGTCCTCAGAGTGCGCCAGCGCCCAGGACAAGGCCTCTGAGGGCGCCTCCGTTTCTGGCAAGGCCCTTAGGGGCGCCACCGCCCCTAGTAGGGTCTCTGATGGTGCAACCGTCCCTGGGAGGGCCCGTAAGGCGCCGTTTTCGCTGGTAGAGCCCCTGGCAGTGCGTCTGTCCCTTGGAGTGCCCTAGCTTGCTCCACTGTCCCTGGAATGGCTCATGCGGGTGCCGCCGTCCCTGGGAGGGACCTGGTAGTGCTGTTGTTTTTTTGAGAGCCCCTAGGGGTGCCACCGTCCCTGGGACGGCCCCTGGGAGTGCTTCCGTCTGTGGAAGGGCCCATGGTTGCTGTAGTTTTGGCGCTATTTGGAGCTCTGGGAGAAGCAACGTTAAGTAAATACACAGCCACCCATCACATTTCCAGTATCAATGCGTTCTGAAGAAGGTAATGGAGAATAATATCCAACAGGAAAACATAAGATGGGGTGTTGTGCTGACTGACTGTTCTCTGCTTCTATTGGCTGTAATTTGGCGGGTTAAAAGAGCAGTCCACCAATCACAGTTAAGTAAGGGAGTGCTGGACGTATGGAATATTTATGACTCGACGGACAAGCATGCCATAGGACCTCTGGGGACACTTGGTACGGTCCCTGGGGAGAGCGCCGCCCCTGGTAGGGCTGCTGGTAGCTCCACTGCCCCTGGCACGGTCCCTGGGGGCGCTCCCATCACAAGGACGGCCCCTGGTTGCAGTAATTTTTGCGCTATTTAGAGCTCTGGGAGAAGCAACGTTAAACAAATACACAGCCGTCCATCACATTTCAAGTATCATCGCGTTCTGAAGAAGGTAATGGAGAATAATATCCAACAGGAAAACATAAGTTGGGGTGTTGTGCTGACTGACTGTTCTCTGCTCCTATTGGCTGTAATCTGGCGGGTTAGGAGAATAGTCCACCAATCACAGTTAAGTAAGGGACTGCTGGAATTATGAAATATATATGACACGATGGACAAGCATGCCTTAGGGCCCCTGGGGACCCTTGGTATGGCCGCTGGGGTCAGCGCCGCCACTGGGAGGATCCCTGGGAGGAACACTGTCCCTGACAATGCCCCTGGGAGCGCCACTGTCACTCGGAGGGCTCATATGTGCCTCACTGTCGCTGGGAGAGCCCCTGGGAGCCCCACTGCCCATGGCAAGGACCCCTTGGAACGCTGTTTCTAGGAGGGCCCCAGAGGTCGCTGCCGTCCCTTGGATGGCTCTGGCTGCGCTGCTGTCCCGGCGAGACCCCCTTCGATTGCCAGCACCCCTGGCAAGGACTCTGAGATCGCCACCGCCCATGGCAGGGTCTCTGAGGTGCAACCCGTCCCTGGGAGGGCCCCTGGTAAGGCGCCGTTTTCGCTGGTTAGAGCCCCTGGGGGAGAAGCAACGTTAAACAAATACACAGCCGCCCATCACATTTCAAGTATCATCGCGTTCTGAAGAAGGTAATGGAGAATAATATCCAACAGGAAAACATAAGTTGGGGTGTTGTGCTGACTGACTGTTCTCTGCTCCTATTGGCTGTAATCTGGCGGGTTAGGAGAATAGTCCACCAATGATAGTTAAGTAAGGGACTGCTGGAATTATGAAATATATATGACACGACGGACAAGCATGCCTTAGGGCCCCTGGGGACCCTTGGTATGGCCGCTGGGGTCAGCGCCGCTACTGGGAGGATCCCTGGGAGGAACACTGTCCCTGACAATGCCCCTGGGAGCGCCACTGTCACTCGGAGGGCTCATATGTGCCTCACTGTCGCTGGGAGAGCCCCTGGGAGCCCCACTGCCCATGGCAAGGACCCCTTGGAACGCTGCCGTTTCTAGGAGGGCCCCAGAGGTCGCTGCCGTCCCTTGGATGGCTCTGGCTGCGCTGCTGTCCCGGCGAGACCCCCTTCGATTGCCAGCACCCCTGGCAAGGACTCTGAGATCGCCACCGCCCATGGCATGGCCTCTGGAGCGCCCCCGTCCCTGAGAGGGCCCCTGGAAGGACTCCTGTCCATGGGAGGGCCCTGGTTACAGAAGTTTTTACGCTATTTAGAGCTCTGGGAGAAGCAACGTTAAATAAATACACAGCCGCCCATCACATTTCCAGTATCATTGCATTGTGAAGAAGGTAATGGAGAATAATATCCAACAGGAAAACATAAGTTGGGGTGTTATGCTGACTGACTGTTCTCTGCTCCTATTGGCTGTAATTTGGCGGGTTAAGAGAATAGTCCACCAATCACAGTTAAGTAAGGGACTGCTGGAAGTATGTAATATATATGACACGATGGACAAGCTTGCTATAGGACCCCTGGGGAACCTTTGGTACGGTCCCTGATGTCAGTGCCGCCCCGGGGAGCTCATCTGTCCCTTGCATGACCCTGGGGGCGTCGCTGTCCCACTGAGGGCACCTGGGAGCACCCCTGTCCTTGTGAGAGCCTGTGGGGGCGCCAGCGCCCCTTGCAAGTCCTCAGAGTGCGCCAGCGCCCAGGACAAGGCCTCTGAGGGCGCCTCCGTTTCTGGCAAGGCCCCTAGGGGCGCCACCGCCCCTAGTAGGGTCTCTGATGGTGCAACCGTCCCTGGGAGGGCCCGTAAGGCGCCGTTTTCGCTGGTAGAGCCCCTGGCAGCGCGTCTGTCCCTTGGAGTGCCCTAGCTTGCTCCACTGTCCCTGGAATGGCTCATGCGGGTGCCGCCGTCCCTGGGAGGGACCTGGCAGTGCTGTCGTTTTTTTGAGAGCCCCTAGGGGTGCCACCGTCCCTGGGACGGCCCCTGGGAGTGCTTCCGTCTGTGGAAGGGCCCATGGTTGCTGTAGTTTTGGCGCTATTTGGAGCTCTGGGAGAAGCAACGTTAAGTAAATACACAGCCACCCATCACATTTCCAGTATCAATGCGTTCTGAAGAAGGTAATGGAGAATAATATCCAACAGGAAAACATAAGATGGGGTGTTGTGCTGACTGACTGTTCTCTGCTTCTATTGGCTGTAATTTGGCGGGTTAAAAGAACAGTCCACCAATCACAGTTAAGTAAGGGAGTGCTGGACGTATGGAATATTTATGACTCGACGGACAAGCATGCCATAGGACCTCTGGGGACACTTGGTACGGTCCCTGGGAGAGCGCCGCCCCTGGTAGGGCTGCTGGTAGCTCCACTGCCCCTGGCACGGTCCCTGGGGGCGCTCCCATCACAAGGACGGCCCCTGGTTGCAGTAATTTTTGCACTATTTAGAGCTCTGGGAGAAGCAACGTTAAACAAATACACAGCCGTCCATCACATTTCAAGTATCATCGCGTTCTGAAGAAGGTAATGGAGAATAATATCCAACAGGAAAACATAAGTTGGGGTGTTGTGCTGACTGACTGTTCTCTGCTCCTATTGGCTGTAATTTGGCGGGTTAAGAGAATAGTCCACCAATCACAGTTAAGTAAGGGACTGCTGGAAGTATGTAATATATATGACACGATGGACAAGCTTGCTATAGGACCCCTGGGGGACCTTTGGTACGGTCCCTGATGTCAGTGCCGCCCCGGGGAGCTCATCTGTCCCTTGCATGACCCCTGGGGGCGTCGCTGTCCCACTGAGGGCACCTGGGAGCACCCCTGTCCTTGTGAGAGCCTGTGGGGGCGCCAGCGCCCCTTGCATATCCTCTGAGGGTGACAGCACCCTTGACAAGGACTCTGAGGGCGCCACCGCCCCTAGCAGGGTCTCTGATGGTGCCCCAGTCCCTGGGAGGGCCCCTAGGGTGCTGCTGACCCTGGGAGAGCCCCTGGCAGTGCTGCTGTCCCTGGGAGCGCCCTTGCCTGCTCCACCACCCCTGGAAGGGCCTATGCGGGTGCTGCTCTCCCTGGGAGGGCACCTGGCAGTGCTGGTGTCCTTGTGAGAGCCCTTAGGGGTGCCACCGTCCCTGGGACGGCCCCTGGGAGTGCTTCGGTCTCTGGGAGGGCCCATGGTTGCTGTAGTTTGGGCGCTATTTAGAGCTCTGGGAGAAGCAACGTTAAGTAAATACACAGCCGCCCATCACATTTCCAGTATCATTGCGTTCTGAAGAAGGTAATGGAGAATAATATCCAACAGGAAAACATAAGATGGGGTGTTGTGCTGACTGACTGTTCTCTGCTTCTATTGGCTGTAATTTGGCGGGTTAAAAGAACAGTCCACCAATCACAGTTAAGTAAGGGAGTGCTGGACGTATGGAATATTTATGACTCGACGGACAAGCATGCCATAGGACCCCTGGGGACACTTGGTACGGTCCTGCTGGGACCCCTGGGGGCGCGCTGTCCCAGAGCGGCCCCTGCCCCTGGTAGGGCTGCAGGACTAGCTCCACTGCCCCTGGGACGGTTCCTGGGGGCGCTTATCAAAGGACGGCCCAGGTTGTCCAGTCACATTTCTATTTAGAGCTCTGGGAGAAGCAACGTTAAAAAATACACAGCCACCCATCACATTTTAGTATCATTGCGTTCTGAAAGAAGGTAATGGAGAATAATATCCAACAGGAAAACATAAGTTGGGGTGTTGTGCTGACTGACTGTTCTCTGCTCCTATTGGCTGTAATTTGGCGGGTTAAGAGAATAGTCCACCAATCACAGTTAAGTAAGGGACTGCTGGAAGTATGTAATATATATGACACGATGGACAAGCTTGCTATAGGACCCCTGGGGGACCTTTGGTACGGTCCCTGATGTCAGTGCCGCCCCGGGGAGCTCATCTGTCCCTTGCATGACCCCTGGGGGCGTCGCTGTCCCACTGAGGGCACCTGGGAGCACCCCTGTCCTTGTGAGAGCCTGTGGGGGCGCCAGCGCCCCTTGCAAGTCCTCAGAGTGCGCCAGCGCCCAGGACAAGGCCTCTGAGGGCGCCTCCGTTTCTGGCAAGGCCCCTAGGGGCGCCACCGCCCCTAGTAGGGTCTCTGATGGTGCAACCGTCCCTGGGAGGGCCCGTAAGGCGCCGTTTTCGCTGGTAGAGCCCCTGGCAGCGCGTCTGTCCCTTGGAGTGCCCTAGCTTGCTCCACTGTCCCTGGAATGGCTCATGCGGGTGCCGCCGTCCCTGGGAGGGACCTGGTAGTGCTGTTGTTTTTTTGAGAGCCCCTAGGGGTGCCACCGTCCCTGGGACGGCCCCTGGGAGTGCTTCCGTCTGTGGAAGGGCCCATGGTTGCTGTAGTTTTGGCGCTATTTGGAGCTCTGGGAGAAGCAACGTTAAGTAAATACACAGCCACCCATCACATTTCCAGTATCAATGCGTTCTGAAGAAGGTAATGGAGAATAATATCCAACAGGAAAACATAAGATGGGGTGTTGTGCTGACTGACTGTTCTCTGCTTCTATTGGCTGTAATTTGGAGGGTTAAAAGAACAGTCCACCAATCACAGTTAAGTAAGGGAGAGCTGGACGTATGGAATATTTATGACTCGACGGACAAGCATGCCATAGGACCTCTGGGGACACTTGGGACGGTCCCTGGAGAGAGCGCCGCCCCTGGTAGGGCTGCTGGTAGCTCCACTGCCCCTGGCACGGTCCCTGGGGGCACTCCCATCACAAGGACGGCCCCTGGTTGCAGTAATTTTTGCGCTATTTAGAGCTCTGGGAGAAGCAACGTTAAACAAATACACAGCCGTCCATCACATTTCAAGTATCATCGCGTTCTGAAGAAGGTAATGGAGAATAATATCCAACAGGAAAACATAAGTTGGGGTGTTGTGCTGACTGACTGTTCTCTGCTCCTATTGGCTGTAATTTGGCGGGTTAAGAGAATAGTCCACCAATTACAGTTAAGTAAGGGACTGCTGGAAGTATGTAATATATATGACACGATGGACAAGCTTGCTATAGGACCCCTGGGGGACCTTTGGTACGGTCCCTGATGTCAGTGCCGCCCCGGGGAGCTCATCTGTCCCTTGCATGACCCCTGGGGGCGTCGCTGTCCCACTGAGGGCACCTGGGAGCACCCCTGTCCTTGTGAGAGCCCGTGGAGGCGCCAGCGCCCCTTGCATATCCTCTGAGGGTGACAGCACCCTTGACAAGGACTCTGAGGGCGCCACCGCCCCTAGCAGGGTCTCTGCTGGTGCCCCAGTCCCTGGGAGGGCCCCTAGGGCGCTGCTGACCCTGGGAGAGCCCCTGGCAGTGCTGCTGTCCCTGGGAGCGCCCTTGCCTGCTCCACCACCCCTGGAAGGGCCTATGCGGGTGCTGCTCTCCCTGGGAGGGCACCTGGCAGTGCTGGTGTCCTTGTGAGAGCCCTTAGGGGTGCCACCGTCCCTGGGACGGCCCCTGGGAGTGCTTCGGTCTCTGGGAGGGCCCATGGTTGCTGTAGTTTTGGCGCTATTTAGAGCTCTGGGAGAAGCAACGTTAAGTAAATACACAGCCGCCCATCACATTTCCAGTATCATTGCGTTCTGAAGAAGGTAATGGAGAATAATATCCAACAGGAAAACATAAGATGGGGTGTTGTGCTGACTGACTGTTCTCTGCTTCTATTGGCTGTAATTTGGCGGGTTAAAAGAACAGTCCACCAATCACAGTTAAGTAAGGGAGTGCTGGACGTATGGAATATTTATGACTCGACGGACAAGCATGCCATAGGACCGCTGGGGACACTTGGTACGGTCCCTGGGGAGAGCGCCGCCCCTGGTAGGGCTGCTGGTAGCTCCACTGCCCCTGGCACGGTCCCTGGGGGCGCTCCCATCACAAGGACGGCCCCTGGTTGCAGTAATTTTTGCGCTATTTAGAGCTCTGGGAGAAGCAACGTTAAACAAATACACAGCCGTCCATCACATTTCAAGTATCATCGCGTTCTGAAGAAGGTAATGGAGAATAATATCCAACAGGAAAACATAAGTTGGGGTGTTGTGCTGACTGACTGTTCTCTGCTCCTATTGGCTGTAATTTGGCGGGTTAAGAGAATAGTCCACCAATCACAGTTAAGTAAGGAACTGCTGGAAGTATGTAATATATATGACACGATGGACAAGCTTGCTATAGGACCCCTGGGGGACCTTTGGTACGGTCCCTGATGTCAGTGCCGCCCCGGGGAGCTCATCTGTCCCTTGCATGACCCCTGGGGGCGTCGCTGTCCCACTGAGGGCACCTGGGAGCACCCCTGTCCTTGTGAGAGCCTGTGGGGGCGCCAGCGCCCCTTGCATATCCTCTGAGGGTGACAGCACCCTTGACAAGGACTCTGAGGGCGCCACCGCCCCTAGCAGGGTCTCTGCTGGTGCCCCAGTCCCTGGGAGGGCCCCTAGGGCGCTGCTGACCCTGGGAGAGCCCCTGGCAGTGCTGCTGTCCCTGGGAGCGCCCTTGCCTGCTCCACCACACCTGGAAGGGCCCATGCGGGTGCTGCTCTCCCTGGGAGGGCACCTGGCAGTGCTGGTGTCCTTCTGAGAGCCCTTAGGGGTGCCACCGTCCCTGGGACGGCCCCTGGGAGTGCTTCGGTCTCTGGGAGGGCCCATGGTTGCTGTAGTTTTGGCGCTATTTAGAGCTCAGGGAGAAGCAACGTTAAGTAAATACACAGCCGCCCATCACATTTCCAGTATCAATGCGTTCTGAAGAAGGTAATGGAGAATAATATCCAACAGGAAAACATAAGATGGGGTGTTGTGCTGACTGACTGTTCTCTGCTTCTATTGGCTGTAATTTGGCGGGTTAAAAGAACAGTCCACCAATCACAGTTAAGTAAGGGAGTGCTGGACGTATGGAATATTTATGACTCGACGGACAAGCATGCCATAGGACCGCTGGGGACACTTGGTACGGTCCCTGGGGAGAGCGCCGCCCCTGGTAGGGCTGCTGGTAGCTCCACTGCCCCTGGCACGGTCCCTGGGGGCGCTCCCATCACAAGGACGGCCCCTGGTTGCAGTAATTTTTGCGCTATTTAGAGCTCTGGGAGAAGCAACGCTAAACAAATACACAGCCGTCCAACACATTTCAAGTATCATGGCGTTCTGAAAAAGGTAATGGAGAATAATATCCAACAGGAAAACATAAGTTGGGGTGTTGTGCTGACTGACTGTTCTCTGCTCCTATTGGCTGTAATTTGGCGGGTTAAGAGAATAGTCCACCAATCACAGTTAAGTAAGGGACTGCTGGAAGTATGTAATATATATGACACGATGGACAAGCTTGCTATAGGACCCCTGGGGGACCTTTGGTACGGTCCCTGATGTCAGTGCCGCCCCCGGGGAGCTCATCTGTCCCTTGCATGACCCCTGGGGGCGTCGCTGTCCCACTGAGGGCACCTGGGAGCACCCCTGTCCTTGTGAGAGCCTGTGGGGGCGCCAGCGCCCCTTGCAAGTCCTCAGAGTGCGCCAGCGCCCAGGACAAGGCCTCTGAGGGCGCCTCCGTTTCTGGCAAGGCCCTTAGGGGCGCCACCGCCCCTAGTAGGGTCTCTGATTGTGCAACCGTCCCTGGGAGGGCCCGTAAGGCGCCGTTTTCGCTGGTAGAGCCCCTGGCAATGCGTCTGTCCCTTGGAGTGCCCTAGCTTGCTCCACTGTCCCTGGAATGGCTCATGCGGGTGCCGCCGTCCCTGGGAGGGACCTGGTAGTACTGTTGTTTTTTTGAGAGCCCCTAGGGGTGCCACCGTCCCTGGGACGGCCCCTGGGAGTGCTTCCGTCTGTGGAAGGGCCCATGGTTGCTGTAGTTTTGGCGCTATTTAGAGCTCTGGGAGAAGCAACGTTAAGTAAATACACAGCCACCCATCACATTTCCAGTATCAATGCATTCTGAAGAAGGTAATGGAGAATAATATCCAACAGGAAAACATAAGATGGGGTGTTGTGCTGACTGACTGTTCTCTGCTTCTATTGGCTGTAATTTGGCGGGTTAAAAGAACAGTCCACCAATCACAGTTAAGTAAGGGAGTGCTGGACGTATGGAATATTTATGACTCGACGGACAAGCATGCCATAGGACCTCTGGGGACACTTGGGACGGTCCCTGGAGAGAGCGCCGCCCCTGGTAGGGCTGCTGGTAGCTCCACTGCCCCTGGCACGGTTCCTGGGGGCGCTCCCATCACAAGGACGGCCCCTGGTTGCAGTAATTTTTGCACTATTTAGAGCTCTGGCAGAAGCAACGTTAAACAAATACACAGCCGTCCATCACATTTCAAGTATCATCGCGTTCTGAAGAAGGTAATGGAGAATAGTATCCAACAGGAAAACATAAGTTGGGGTGTTGTGCTGACTGACTGTTCTCTGCTCCTATTGGCTGTAATTTGGCGGGTTAAGAGAATAGTCCACCAATCACAGTTAAGTAAGGGACTGCTGGAAGTATGTAATATATATGACACGATGGACAAGCTTGCTATAGGACCCCTGGGGGACCTTTGGTACGGTGCCTGATGTCAGTGCCGCCCCGGGGAGCTCATCTGTCCCTTGCATGACCCCTGGGGGCGTCGCTGTCCCACTGTGGGCACCTGGGAGCACCCCTGTCCTTGTGAGAGCCTGTGGGGGCGCCAGCGCCCCTTGCATATCCTTTGAGGGTGACAGCACCCTTGACAAGGACTCTGAGGGCGCCACCGCCCCTAGCAGGGTCTCTGATGGTGCCCCAGTCCCTGGGAGGGCCCCTAGGGTGCTGCTGACCCTGGGAGAGCCCCTGGTAGTGCTGCTGTCCCTGGGAGCGCCCTTGCCTGCTCCACCACCCCTGGAAGGGCCTATGCGGGTGCTGCTCTCCCTGGGAGGGCACCTGGCAGTGCTGGTGTCCTTGTGAGAGCCCTTAGGGGTGCTACCGTCCCTGGGACGGCCCCTGGGAGTGCTTCGGTCTCTGGGAGGGCCCATGGTTGCTGTAGTTTGGGCGCTATTTAGAGCTCTGGGAGAAGCAACGTTAAGTAAATACACAGCCGCCCATCACATTTCCAGTATCATTGCGTTCTAAAGAAGGTAATGGAGAATAATATCCAACAGGAAAACATAAGATGGGGTGTTGTGCTGACTGAATGTTCTCTGCTTCTATTGGCTGTAATTTGGCGGGTTAAGAGAATAATCCACCAATCACAGTTAAGTAAGGGACTGCTGGAAGTATGTAATATATATGACACGATGGACAAGCTTGCTATAGGACCCCTGGGGGACCTTTGGTACGGTCCCTGGGAGAGTGCCGCCTGTAGGGGGCTGCTGGTATTCCACTGCCCCCTGGCATTTAGTCCCCTGGGGGGGCGCTCCTACAGACGGCCCCTGCCGCAGTAATTTTTGGCGCTTATTTAGAGCTCTGGGAGCATAAACGTTAAACAACACACAGCCCATCACATTTCAAGCATCATCGCTGCTCTGAAGAAGGTAATGGAGAATAACACTCCAACAGGAAAAACACATAAGTTGGGGTGTTGTGCTGACTGAATGTTCTGCTCCTATTGGCTGTAATTTGGCGGTTAAGAGAATAGTCCACCAATCACAAAGTTAAGGTGGACTGCTGGAAGTATGCACATATATGACACGCTGGACAAGCTTGTTATAGGACCCCTGGGGGACCTTTGGTACGGTCCCTGATGTCAGTGCTGCCCAAAGCCTCATCTGTCCCTTGCATGACCCCTGTGGGTGTCACTGTTCCTGTGAGGGCCCCTGGGAGCGTCCCTGTCCTGGTTAGAGCCCGTGGAGGCGCCAGCGCCCCTTGCATATCCTGTGAGGGTGACAGCACCCTTGACAAGGACTCTGAGGGCGCCACCGCCCCTAGCAGGGTCTCTGGTGGTGCCCCAGTCCCTGGGAGGGCCCCTAGGGCGCTGCTGACCCTGGGAGAGCCCCTGGCAGTGCTGCTGTCCCTGGGAGCGCCCTTGCCTGCTCCACCACCCCTGGAAGGGCCTATGCGGGTGCTGCTCTCCCTGGGAGGGCACCTGGCAGTGCTGGTGTCCTTGTGAGAGCCCTTAGGGGTGCCACCGTCCCTGGGACGGCCCCTGGGAGTGCTTCGGTCTCTGGGAGGGCCCATGGTTGCTGTAATTTTTGCGCTATTTAGAGCTCTGGGAGAAGCAACGTTAAGTAAATACACAGCCACCCATCACATTTCCAGTATCAATGCGTTCTGAAGAAGGTAATGGAGAATAATATCCAACAGGAAAACATAAGATGGGGTGTTGTGCTGACTGACTGTTCTCTGCTTCTATTGGCTGTAATTTGGCGGGTTAAAAGAACAGTCCACCAATCACAGTTAAGTAAGGGAGTGCTGGACGTATGGAATATTTATGACTCGACGGACAAGCATGCCATAGGACCGCTGGGGACACTTGGTACGGTCCCTGGGGAGAGCGCCGCCCCTGGTAGGGCTGCTGGTAGCTCCACTGCCCCTGGCACGGTCCCTGGGGGCGCTCCCATCACAAGGACGGCCCCTGGTTGCAGTAATTTTTGCGCTATTTAGAGCTCTGGGAGAAGCAACGTTAAACAAATACACAGCCGTCCATCACATTTCAAGTATCATCGCGTTCTGAAGAAGGTAATGGAGAATAATATCCAACAGGAAAACATAAGTTGGGGTGTTGTGCTGACTGACTGTTCTCTGCTCCTATTGGCTGTAATTTGGCGGGTTAAGAGAATAGTCCACCAATCACAGTTAAGTAAGGGACTGCTGGAAGTATGTAATATATATGACACGATGGACAAGCTTGCTATCGGACCCCTGGGGGACCTTTGGTACGGTCCCTGATGTCAGTGCCGCCCCGGGGAGCTCATCTGTCCCTTGCATGACCCCTGGGGGCGTCGCTGTCCCACTGAGGGCACCTGGGAGCACCCCTGTCCTTGTGAGAGCCCGTGGAGGCGCCAGCGCCCCTTGCATATCCTCTGAGGGTGACAGCACCCTTGACAAGGACTCTGAGGGCGCCACCGCCCCTAGCAGGGTCTCTGCTGGTGCCCCAGTCCCTGGGAGGGCCCCTAGGGCGCTGCTGACCCTGGGAGAGCCCCTGGCAGTGCTGCTGTCCCTGGGAGCGCCCTTGCCTGCTCCACCACCCCTGGAAGGGCCTATGCGGGTGCTGCTCTCCCTGCGAGGGCACCTGGCAGTGCTGGTGTCCTTGTGAGAGCCCTTAGGGGTGCCACCGTCCCTGGGACGGCCCCTGGGAGTGCTTCGGTCTCTGGGAGGGCACATGGTTGCTGTAGTTTTGGCGCTATTTAGAGCTCTGGGAGAAGCAACGTTTTATAAATACACAGCCGCCCATCACATTTCCAGTATCATTGCGTTCTGAAGAAGGTAATGGAGAATAATATCCAACAGGAAAACATAAGATGGGGTGTTGTGCTGACTGACTGTTCTCTGCTTCTATTGGCTGTAATTTGGCGGGTTAAAAGAACAGTCCACCAATCACAGTTAAGTAAGGGAGTGCTGGACGTATGGAATATTTATGACTCGACGGACAAGCATGCCATATGACCTCTGGGGACACTTGGTACGGTCCCTGGGGAGAGCACCGCCCCTGGTAGGGCTGCAGGTAGCTCCACTGCCCCTGGCACGGTTCCTGGGGGCGCTCCCATCACAAGGACGGCCCCCGGTTGCAGTAATTTTTGCGCTATTTAGAGCTCTGGGAGAAGCAACGTTAAACAAATACACCGCCGCCCATCACATTTCAAGTATCATCGCGTTCTGAAGAAGGTAATGGAGAATAATATCCAACAGGAAAACATAAGTTGGGGTGTTGCGCTGACTGACTGTTCTCTGCTCCTATTGGCTGTAATCTGGCGGGTTAGGAGAATAGTCCACCAATGATAGTTAAGTAAGGGACTGCTGGAATTATGAAATATATATGACACGACGGACAAGCATGCCTTAGGGCCCCTGGGGGCCCTTGGTATGGCCGCTGGGGTCAGCGCCGCCACTGGGAGGATCCCTGGGAGGAACACTGTCCCTGACAATGCCCCTGGGAGCGCCACTGTCACTCGGAAGGCTCATATGTGCCTCACTGTCGCTGGGAGAGCCCCTGGGAGCCCCACTGCCCATGGCAAGGACCCTTTGGAACGCTGCCGTTTCTAGGAGGGCCCAAGAGGTCGCTGCCATCCCTTGGATGGCTCTGGCTGCGCTGCTGTCCCGGCGAGACCCCCTTCGATTGCCAGCACCCCTGGCAAGGACTCTGAGATCGCCACCGCCCATGGCATGGCCTCTGGGAGCGCCCCCGTCCCTGAGAGGGCCCCTGGGAGGACTCCTGTCCATGGGAGGGCCCCTGGTTACAGAAGTTTTTACGCTATTTAGAGCTCCGGGAGAAGCAACGTTAAATAAATACACAGCCGCCCATCACATTTCCAGTATCATTGCATTGTGAAGAAGGTAATGGAGAATAATATCCAACAGGAAAACATAAGTTGGGGTGTTATGCTGACTGACTGTTCTCTGCTCCTATTGGCTGTAATTTGGCGGGTTAAGAGAATAGTCCACCAATCACAGTTAAGTAAGGGACTGCTGGAAGTATGTAATATATATGACACGATGGACAAGCTTGCTATAGGACCCCTGGGGGACCTTTGGTACGGTCCCTGATGTCAGTGCCGCTCCCGGGGAGCTCATCTGTCCCTTGCATGACCCCTGGGTGCGTCGCTGTCCCACTGAGGGCACCTGGGAGCACCCCTGTCCTTGTGAGAGCCTGTGGGGGCGCCAGGGCCCCTTGCAAGTCCTCAGAGTGCGCCAGCGCCCAGGACAAGGCCTCTGAGGGCGCCTCCGTTTCTGGCAAGGCCCTTAGGGGCGCCACCGCCCCTAGTAGGGTCTCTGATGGTGCAACCGTCCCTGGGAGGGCCCGTAAGGCGCCGTTTTCGCTGGTAGAGCCCCTGGCAGTGCGTCTGTCCCTTGGAGTGCCCTAGCTTGCTCCACTGTCCCTGGAATGGCTCATGCGGGTGCCGCCGTCCCTGGGAGGGACCTGGTAGTGCTGTTGATTTTTTGAGAGCCCCTAGGGGTGCCACCGTCCCTGGGACGGCCCCTGGGAGTGCTTCCGTCTCTGGGAGGGCCCATGGTTGCTGTAGTTTTGGCGCTATTTGGAGCTCTGGGAGAAGCAACGTTAAGTAAATACATAGCCACCCATCACATTTCCAGTATCAATGCGTTCTGAAGAAGGTAATGGAGAATAATATCCAACAGGAAAACATAAGATGGGGTGTTGTGCTGACTGACTGTTCTCTGCTTCTATTGGCTGTAATTTGGCGGGTTAAAAGAACAGTCCACCAATCACAGTTAAGTAAGGGAGTGCTGGACGTATGGAATATTTATGACTCGACGGACAAGCATGCCATAGGACCTCTGGGGACACTTGGTACGGTCCCTGGGGAGAGCGCCGCCCCTGGTAGGGCTGCAGGTAGCTCCACTGCCCCTGGCACGGTTCCTGGGGGCGCTCCCATCACAAGGACGGCCCCTGGTTGCAGTAATTTTTGCGCTATTTAGAGCTCTGGGAGAAGCAACGTTAAACAAATACACCGCCGCCCATCACATTTCAAGTATCATCGCGTTCTGAAGAAGGTAATGGAGAATAATATCCAACAGGAAAACATAAGTTGGGGTGTTGCGCTGACTGACTGTTCTCTGCTCCTATTGGCTGTAATCTGGCGGGTTAGGAGAATAGTCCACCAATGATAGTTAAGTAAGGGACTGCTGGAATTATGAAATATATATGACACGACGGACAAGCATGCCTTAGGGCCCCTGGGGACCCTTGGTATGGCCGCTGGGGTCAGCGCCGCTACTGGGAGGATCCCTGGGAGGAACACTGTCCCTGATAATGCCCCTGGGAGCGCCACTGTCACTCGGAGGGCTCATATGTGCCTCACTGTCGCTGGGAGAGCCCCTGGGAGCCCCACTGCCCATGGCAAGGACCCCTTGGAACGCTGCCGTTTCTAGGAGGGCCCCAGAGGTCGCTGCCGTCCCTTGGATGGCTCTGGCTGCGCTGCTGTCCCGGCGGTAGACCCTTTCTTGGATTGCCACAGCACCCCTGGC
>NW_024714409.1:0-14775 GCF_018991925.1 Homarus americanus
TGTTGAAAATTGAGAAATCAATACGATAAATACAACTATATAAATTTCCAAATACAGTCGTTACAGTGCAAGAGAAAAGCAAACTATTAATATCTTTACTTAATAATTATGCACTATTATAGCATGATAAATACTTACAACACACATAAATCTTTATTAGAAATGCAGTTAATACAACACTTGCCGTAAAATATGATGATGGTTCCTTAACTCTGAAGCCATTTGGGAACACTAGTTAAGGAACTTGATCATGTTTTCTACCTGCCGCCCTCACAGTGCTCTTGTCAGATGTAATGAATGAATCACTTTACATGGTGAAAACTGGGGTGGAGAGAACTACACGCATAAACAGCACCAACAAACGACAAGCCGCAGCATGAGACACATCCTAAGACAAACGGAAGCCAATTTTCTACATTGAATATTATTTTACACATCGAATGTTTTTACACACTGAAGATTTCCCAAAAATTTGTCTTAATTTCAAAATCTCCGTAACTCTGAGTTGCATGTACGGTTGAGTGAAGCAATTGACAATATACCATATGGACAAAAAAGACTAAAAATTCCATGACATTACTCCATTGTGAACGAAGTGACAGACATTATAATTAACACAGAACAGTTATATCAACTTATCACATCATGTTGTGACGTAAAAGAAATTAGCGATAGTCTGAGATGACAGTGGCCACAAAGTGTGAATGAGTGAGTAAGCAAATCTCGAAATACACATACGAATATATATTATTAATTAGCGGAGATCAGAGCAGGAGCCTCACTTGTCCGGGTTCCAGGCCAATATTACCTCCCACACCGAGGGTAATTTACTTGGGTCTTGGCTGCACCCCTGACCGTGTAACACAGCACCAAGTTTCATATGAGGTGCAGATCTAGCAGCTCCAACCTGCCACTTTCTTGCCCGTGAATTATGTTTTGTCTGGCGAAGTGCGCTCCGTCTAGCAGATTTATCTCGTGCATAATATTTAGCAATATATCAAGAGGGTAAAACATTGTGTGTGTGTAAATATGGCAGGATAATGTATGATAAATTTACGTAATAAATAGCTGACAATATTTCAAGGGAAAGAAAATCACTGTCCATATATCTTTTCATGATATATGTTTATTTATTCATTCACTCATTCATTCATTCATTTATTGTTGACTATGTATAGATTTGTTACTTATTCATTCATTGCTAATTAATATTTTTTATTATATTTGTTTACCTATGACATAGCAAAAGGTATCTTCAAGGGCACTTAGTATTCCTCAAGAAGCTTCAGTATTATAACAAAGGAGAAAAACCCGAGGTATATAAAGTAGAGAGTGATTCATTTGACAAATTATAGTACTTGGCCCAAAGCAGGTCGAAGATAACTGCAACGTGTGGGACCATTATTCACAGCAATGATGAGACCCGGATTTCGGCTCAGCCTAATTGACAGTGGAATTTAGTGGTTTGATGGGAGAGTGGAGGTGGTGATAGTGGTAGTGGTGGTGATGGTGGTAGTGATGGTGATTGTGGTGAGGATGGTGGCTAGTGATAGTGGTAGTTGGTGGTGATGGTGGTAGTGGTGGTGATGGTGGTGGCGGTGGTATTTGTGTATTGATCGATAGAGGTTCCGATGATTGATGTAGGGGAAGGAATGGGGAAAGGGGATTCTGGTGGATGGTGTGGGAGTCAGTAGTGATAATTAGTGGTGATGGTGATGGTAGGGATGATGGTGGTTGTAAGGATGATAGTGAACTGTGATGGTGGTGGATATAATATAAGTTGAAGGTGATGATTGTTTTGGTTGATGGTTTGGTTGACACTGGCGATATTTTGTGGTATGAGAAAATACTTGTCAGAGAGATAATCTGATAATGGTTGGTAGTTAGAGAGGGCAGCAGTGGTGTTTTATGACAGGAGAAAAGAGGTTGGAGATGGTAGCGTGGAAATGGCAATGGCAGTGTAGGGGAGTGACGAGGACGATGGCTATGATGAAAACTGTAGTAACTGTAGTGAGGATTAGCTTGAGAACAGAAAGGACCCTAGCCGGAATTTCTAACAGAGCCAACATGGTGTAAAATCAAAGGTAACGTGAGAGACGGGCAAACTGTGATCTTCTGAGGGTGTGAGACGGGCAGGAGAAACACCCAAAACATGTTTCACGTTCTCGACTCACGATGAAGAGTTGGAAAGACTATTGCTGTACGCTAAGGCCTGGCTCAAAGTTGTACCTCATTCTAGATATATTGTATAGACGTAAAGGTTTATAATCAAAATATCATTATTGTTATTATTATGGTTATTATTATTCTTTGTATCATTAATACTACAAATATTAATGGCTTCAGCCTTACTACTTTCATTGTTACTGTCTTTGTTATCATTCTCTTAAATACATGAAGAAATTAAATATTGAAACAGAGAGAGAGAGAGAGAGAGGGAGAGAGAGAGAAAGATAAACTACCTGGTATCATGGGTCACTTAAATATTCATCCTCTTGTTATTGTAGCTGCAGACCACTCTGAGGTCTTTAATGTTGTATTGGACTCTCTCTCTCTCTCTCTCTCTCTCTCTCTCTCTCTCTAGCTCTCACTCTCTTTCTCTCGTTCTGTCTATTTTTCTTTGAATTGTTTCTAAAGCTGAAAAAAGTTATGAATAATTTTCCAACTTTTCAAAGGAAGCTTAAATTAGCTTGGAATTTCGCTGTGTATAGGTTGACGTAAGCGATATCTTTTGTTTAACTGAGATTTATAACTTCACGTGTCCCATTGTACGAAGACCGCCCTGGGTGAGCCAGTATCTCAACAACAACCAAAATTTTCTTAGTGAATGGAAAAGATGACACACACACACACACACACACACACACACACACACACACACACAGTCCAATTCTAACAAAAGAGAAGTGAGACGAACTTTACTTTAAACAATTCGCAAAACAAATAGAGGTGTTATAGAAGCTGATCACTACATTACCCAAAAGATTTGTATTCCTGAGATTGCCCCAAAAAATTATCAAAAAGAAAGAGATAAAAATATGTAGCTTCAGTGGTATAATGTAACACGTATTGTATAGAGTCGCAAAAGAAATTCCTATGTAAAAGAAGAAATTTGTTGTTTCAGTTTCGTACGTGAATTAAATTACACACAAATTGAAAGTACTGATGAACATATTTATAACACAACACAGGTATGGAGACACATAACACTGATATCCATTTGTAGGAGAAGATTAAACACCTCCCCCCCCCCAAAAAAAAAAAAACCCCGAGAGAATTGTATATTACGACCGTCTGTAACCCACCATTGAAAAATACAGTGATCCTCTTATTGTGTATTTTATCTTCTCCTACAGTGGAATTTCAGTGTGCGTGTGAACAAGGGTCGCTACCACGGCATAGAGGTCCAGGGTTCGATTCCCGACTAGTGAGGTATTGTTTGTATTTGGAAGTCCGTGTGTATATGGACTGTTGAGATATACACTGTATACTGTATGTAGCCTCGTGTTTCCTAGTTCGGTAAAATGCTATTACGACCACACAGTTAGCACGGGCAATCTCCGATAGAGGTTCACGTTGCTTAAAAGTAAGACGAACGATCGGACTTTGTGTGAAATAAAACAAAACCTAGGATTGCTTTTGTTGCTCTTCTGGCGCCGTGGTAGGGACCCCTGTTCATACGCAGAAGTTCAGTAAGATTAAGGGAAAATATAAAAGAATTTTTGCACCTTCACTTGAGCCCTACTATCACACTTATCGCCTCCCCCGCTGACCATCACAGGCTGAATGAAAGAGGTGTTCACTCTGCTGACACCTGACAACATCATGTTAGCAGCGATCCACATAATCTGTAAATAATTGAGAGACTCAGGCTGGCAGACACAGGCATGGACTGTCTACTTGTACATGCAGGTGTATATCTTGGCTCTCTATCTCACTATCAATATTTGAGGGGAGTCTCTTGTTCCCGGGGTAACTGAAAGGTCAGAATGGATTTCTCACATATTCTCTGGAGTTTTGTGTGCATGTCTGTCCCATCCATGACTGAGACTAGACTAGTCGTGGTGTGTCGTCGTGCATGACTTGTGCCATTCACAGTAGCTGCATTTTTGCCATATTCGATTTTTCCCTAATTCTATCTATTCTTCTTTTAGACACAATCGCCTGAAGAAATAATCATTTCCGAGCGGCGTATCCTGCCAGATATATATCCAAACCTCATAATTCTCCCAGAAAGATTGTTTTATATAATATCTTACTGTGCTTCAACAACTAGTCAGCAATGACATATTAAGAGATATATCACATACATAACACAAGGTAAAAATTGTTCGCGTTTCTACTATTTTTAATTACCCTATTTATCTAACTAAGCTATATGTATTTGGTGCGTTCATCTCATACTGGAGAATTACAACAAAGCTCGGGAGCTCCTCTTGACGGCTTTCAAATCTGTGCACATATTCATAAAGCGGCGAACAAAACCCGCTTGAAGCATCGTTTACTTCACTGTCAAGAGTCAAGACCAACTGAAGGTCATTACTTGTGTGTAGAGAGTTATAAAGCAACCTGCCCTGGGAGTTGTGGATACCTTTTAAGAAGTTTAAGTCAGGTGGCCCATCACTGTATAACAAGAATACAGGTGAATTTGGATTGGCTGTCAGACGTCTCAAATACTGCACTGTACCTCGTCTTTCTGGAATTATATTCATTATCTATTGATGATTATGATGATGATATTATTATTATTATTATTATTATTATTATTATTATTATTATTATTATTATTATTATTGTTATTATTATTATTATTATTATTAGTTCTCCCACACTAGATGACAACACATAGTACGGTAAACCTTTCGTTGCGTTACTGTCTAGGACGCAGGGAAAGGAACACGCATCTCCACACAACACAACAATTGGTGAAACACAAGAAAGCACTTTCCCCGCACCCACCAAGCAGTCACAATGCAAAATGTAAGTACTTCCCCGGAACTTTCTGTAATTATCCTGGATGAAAGTGGCATTACTTTGCGCCTCTGGCTTTAAAACCTTAAAAATGTAAATGAAAACATTCATGCAAATCTTTTACAGAGATATTGTCCAAATTGTTTGTAAGACGATGTAAAGAGTCTTTGAAGTTGTTCTCCGCCCGGCTGGAATACAACTTGCCTGACATTTTGAAACAAAAGAGGAGAGAGAGAGAGAGAGATTAACACAAAATGATAAATATTTCATACACACGTCTTCGTTTACTTTACGTATTGTAAAATGCTCTTTTCGTTTCAGTGTCTATAGTTCTAATTAGGAAACATAAAACTTCCATGTAAGCTTAAATGATTCCTGAACACTGTTAAAGTTCTAACTATAGTTTGAAATATGTAAAATTATATAGTCTACGCATTCTCCAGACACATACAACATATTTGGCATTTAGAATTAAGAAACTGCAGTTACACACACACACACACACACACACACACACACACACACACATTGGTAAGGAAATTATATAATACACAGTACTCAGACAGATGGTTGCTCCTATATTCATTTAATCTTTGTTTTCAAAAAGTAAGATAAATTTTCATAAGAAATACGACCACATGTTTACAACACCTAAAAACATGAAACGTTGTGTAATTAACACCTATGCACAACATTTTTTTTTTCAAATTGTACTTTTCATGCCAGATACTGTTGTTCGTTTACATTTCACTAGTGCTGTACTCTGCTTTACACATTTTATAACATATTGGTCGGATGTTAATTTTTCAGTTCGACAGTGTCAAGATTACTATTATTAAACATATTTTGTCATTCAACTCTTATTAAAGTTTACATTTTTCAACGAAGAACGAAGAACTTATTTCCAATTACCACTCTTAGGACAAATTATGGCGTACCTTCAACAAACCACAGTGTATATTAATGTACAGTCACTTGGTGGTTAAGGAAACATCATCATTAACCTTTAGTCAAAATTTATATATAACTTAACCTAATTTGATCTGATCTAACGTGAAAACATTTATTCCCTTAGTATAATGCCACATCTTATTTCCTGTCTATTATTTCTACACAGACTATCTTAATATTTGTGAGGGGTATTTCTTAAAGTTTATGTTTATCATATAATTAACTGTTTGCCTCTATACAGTAAACATATTTGAAAGCTGAAACTAGTTAACATTTCTAAAGCCTTGCCTGACCTGCCTACAAGGTGAGTATCCGTCAAGACAAAGTATCCTCCAAAATATAAACAGACAGAAAAAAGAGAGAGAAAAGGAGAATAAGAAAGAGGTTTACAAAATTAAGAAATTATACAGCATATGGTCAATGGCGTCTCACCAGTGTACACAAAAGGAACAAAAAACCTCTTGCATTGCCATAAGGACGCAGCGTGTGTGTGTGTGTGTTTACAAACAGTCTCATGTTTACCCTGCCTTTGTATTATACACTCGTTCACGACCTTTGGGTAACCCATGATAGCTTACGTGCCTACCCTACACACAGTCATTAAGGAGCATAGAAGACCCGGTATTAAGATTTCAAAGGCCCGTGCCATAAAAACAGCGCCAGCAATGGAGCTATACAGCGCCTGGCGTTATTTCATATTCACACACGCCTTTTAGTCTGTCTTCATACAAATACTGGGGTAGATTCATGTTCCTTCTTTAACAATATCTCTATCTGGGGACGTGAGGAAGTACCTACCTGCCTCACGTAAGCTGCAACACAATAAAGCTATCAATATGAAGTAAAAATTGCTCTGAGACTGTACCATAACTTTATACGTTCTCCCATCCTCAGTTGGAGCGAAAGAGAAGGCAAGATTACTTGAGATTTCGAGAGCTGTTCAGAATGTTTATTGGAGATCAAGTGACTGAAAGGCCAAAGACCTAAGTAGAGGTTCATTGAAAAACCAATCTCTCTCTCTCTCTCTCTCTCTCTCTCTCTCTCTCTCTCTCTCTCTCTCTCTCTCTCTCTCTCTCTCTCTCTCTCTCTCTCTCTCTCTCTCTCTCGATTCATATATAATGGTGAAAGGAATGGAAGCCGTTAAAGAAGACGGTAAGATGCTGGAGCACCAACGAGGGTGACACAAGATGTAGTGAGCAGAGATGAGAGGCTGACCGCGAGAGCAGCTGAAAATACAAATGATTCGGGTCGTATGTCTATCACAACTGTTCCGTCATTATCATAAATTATGTATATATTAATGAAGCTTTTATGGCTTTGGTTAGTATGGAAATAACTGGATATTTATGATGTTGCAACAAATCATGACGCCATAAATTAATGTTACTATATAAAATTATATATTCTGATTTTACTTTGTTAAATTTATAGTAAGGTTATATGTACGTATCTACAACTTTCTATATTTTCTGGAGGCAACGGAATCGAGAGCGATACGAACAAACGATATGTGAAGGTGAACACACATAAATATATCTTATCTATCGTGTATATACTTGTATATGTCTCTCTCTCTCTCTCTCTCTCTCTCTCTCTCTCTCTCTTTGGCGTTCGTAAGTGTGGACGGTATCGCGTGTAATCTTCCCTCTCCTTTCAGCCGTCGCCTCCCTGTCACTGGTCACGTGGAGGCGGTGCCCGTCCGGCGTGGATGACATTCTTGCGTGAGGCTTGGCAAGTACAGTCCCGGCCGTTGTTGGCAGCTCAGCAGGCCCGGGGAGGGAGGAACTATGTAATCTGCCATTCTGCTATGCTGGTAGAAGAGAGGAGTGATTTAATCTTACGTTCTTGCGTCTTGATGGTGTTGGTAGAGAGAAAGGAGTTATTAAATTTGTCCTTTTTCTATTCTGCCAGAGAGAAGGACTTATGAAATTTTGTTGATTAGGTAATCCGAAAGAAAGAGAAGACAGGTAACTAACTATATAATTGGCTGGGAAATAAAGAGAAAGGCCGATGGAATAAATTATCTTCATCTTTGTATGCTGATCATATGTAGCAAAAGAGATAAGACTGGTGCGATAGTAATAAAACCACTTTGCTATGTTAAAAGAGAGAGACGAGATATATCCACTGGGTCGCCGCACCCCCAAAACATTAGTAAAATAATAGCAACAGTCATAACAATAACGATGGTGATAAAAGTAGTGGGAGTTATAAAACAAAACCTCTAAAATATTAAGTGGTAAGAGAAATAACAACAGTTGTGGTAGCGGTAGGGGAGTTTGGAATAGAAACAACAGTAGTTATATGACAACGTATTTTCCCTTCCTACACACACACACACACTCACACACACACACACACACACACACACACACACACACACACACACACACACACACACACACACACACACACACACACTCACACACACACACACACACACACACTAGCAAACATCACCAAGTGTGCTTAACAATCAACTCGTTTTTCCTATGCGTCCAACGAAAATGAGAAAAGTTACATGAACCTACCAGAGTTTACAGAACTTATAACAGCTGTAAAAGTGAAAAACGTACAGACTTTCACTGGCTGGTAAAAGTTGGGAGTGTAGGAATGTTCCGAGAGCTTTTAAAAGACACGCGATAAGGATGCCAGAATATTAGATAGTGTGAAGATAAAGAGGCTTAGCACCAGCCAACTCCAGTGGGTGACTCTCTCTTGCTATCGCCGAAGACCACTAAAGCATATAACTGGTCTCCGGCAAGATTCCAGGGTCGATTTATCGTATTAGAGGTGTGTGTGTGTGTGTGTGTGTGTGTGTGTGTGTGTGTGTGTGTGTGTGTGTGTGTGTATGTGTGTGTGTGTGTGAGTTCGGCCTGGTGAAGGTTGGTTATACAGTATGTTAGGCCGGGGTAAGCTATGTTAGGGGGTAGGTTAGGTTATGTTAGAGGTAGATTAAGTCATGTTAGACGGTAGTGTACGTTAGGTTAGGTTATGTTAGAGGTAGAGTAGTTATGTTAGACGGTAGTGTTCCTTATGTTAGGGGTATGTTAACGAGTATGTTAGGGTAATGTAAGGGAATAAGAATCCTGCCTTTTTCAGGTCGCTTGGAAGTCCTACTTGTAACGTCCAGTTCCAACTCTATAAAAGGTGAATGGCGATAAGCAGAACATCCGGTTTCAAATTTGCTTGGTGACTACCGGGACACCATGCCCAAAGGCAATCACAGCTAGCCCAATCAAGCTTATAAAATCTAACCTAACCTAATCTAACCTAAGCTAATCTAAAAAAAAAGAAAAAAAAGAGCTTAAATATAATACCTCAGATCCGGCTCTCGGTTTGTCTTGTCCCCTCAAATGGTATGTGTTTATGAGACCATTTTGCTACAACTGTCGAGTGAGATATACATTTTTTAGTCCTCTCGTGTATAATAAAAATAAAGTTATCTCTCCTTCCTGTCACACACACACACACACACACACACACACACACACACACACACACTGATACTATGTGAGTCTTTTTTGTTTGTATCGTCATATTGTTTCCATAGATTATTACAAAAATAAGAAAATTAGTGAAAACAGAAAAGTAAAGATAGTGTAGATAAATCAAGGAAAAACCAGAATGAACGCGATATATAAGGTGTGTGTGTGTGTGTGTGTTTCTCAGATATATAGTAACATATGTGGGAATTGAAGACGTCATGATATTGTCTCCATTCAGACTCAGATGATTCGTCGGTGACCTTTGACCCTTGTAAAATGGAAAAAAATAGTAAAGGTGGCCTATCGTAACAACTTAAAACATGATTGGTCTAAATATGGATAAACAGAGAAACTTAAATACATATGTAATTTAGTGAATTTAACTTTTTGCTGTATAACATTAAAAAAAAGAGAAATTAAGATTAATTAAATTTCAAACTTCAAATTAATTAGCTCAAGATTGATGAAGTGGCGATGGTTTGTGAATTATCTCCAAGAAGAATGAAAGAAAAAATGAAAGAATGAAGAGGAAAACAGGAAGAAAATCCACAATAATGACATGTGTGTTACCTTCAAGAGGAGATAAATATTGATGACGTTACACCATATCGCAGGGCTCATGGTTACCCACACAGTGTAACAGTAACCCGGAAACTACAAATAATCACATGTTTTACTAAGTCTAGCATGAGGACGAACACCCCGCCCCCCCAGGAGAGCCCACACCTCGTATAACAGACCCAGGTCAGGCTCTCCGTAAAGCCTGGTGTGCTCTCGCTGTCATTATTTATTACTAAAACTCATGCATTATGCAAATTAGATGCTTAAAACTCTCCTATGTTCCAGCAGCCCAGGAAAAACTAAAAACATTCGATGGTTTCTAAATGCTTATACTCTCCTTGCGTCATTTTCCTTTTGTTTTTATTTTTTTGCCTGAAACTTTTGTGTTGGAGTTAAATTTGTGCTGCACTAGAGACGAGTGTTGCTTCTAGTGAACGTTTTTCATGGAACAACAACGCGAAACTTTCACTTAGCCAAGAGCTTTTGTGAAATACTCGACTGGGCTGTGACACCTCACCCAGTTGTCGGTCATCTGGTTATAAAAAAATACAAGTTTTTTAAATACCAATCTGGTGTGATACACATGGCCTTCCTTCAAACATTCGTCAGACTTAGGATCACGATTACGAATTACGACAAAGTTTTAACAGCGGTTCACATACTGTAGTTCATTCTAGGGGCTTTTTAACATCATCATATGTATTATTGACTATATATAACCATACACAAACACCACTAAGTTACGGGTAATGAACTCAATATCCTTTCCCACACAGTAATAATTTTGTTCCTTGTTAAAAAAAAAGTATATAAAAATCAATAAAGTCTCAATTAAATTATAGTGAAGTATTGATAAGTTAATGATAATATCCAGAAACAAATGATAATTCTGGATTTATGTTACGAGCTATGACCATAAAATATTACCTGTGGAATTAGCTGAAATAATTATATTGTCCTCTCCTACTATTTCACCTTAGCTTTTGTACTAGATCAAAAGACTGTTTTAGGTGCAAAATGAAGTCTACTTGAACCATCTTTGGGTGAGAAAATTATAATATTTGAGTCTAATTCGGATGAGTTTAACTAGGTGAGGAAAAGGTTGAACTGTCTTGGAATTTGATTTAAATTAATGAGTTCCAGGGTTGACAAAATTGCCGCGGTATAAAGGTTAACAATTCTGAATTAAAGTCACGAAGTGTGCATGTAATATATCGCTTGATTTTTAATTGCTGATGTCTAGTGCATTGTTTGGTCTAAAGAACATACTTAAAGACCTTGATTGTTGTTGGGCAGTAATACATTAGAACCAAATATTTAGGTTAGTTAATAGCTACCACGTATTGAAAATCAGTTTGCTTAAGTCAAGTCAAAGAGTCAATATAGAAGGACCCTTGTGAAAACTGAGTCATATTTATTCAAAGCAAAATTTGTTCCTGTGTCTGAAAATAATATAATATTTTACATATACCTGTGTTGACTAATGGATGAGAAACATAGTGAGTGCATATATTAGTCATGTAATGTTTCCAACTTAGTCAAATAGGTATTGAAATATGTTTGGTAGGCACAACACATTGAGACCAGAGAAGGAACGACTGAGCGAGATTTATAAACAAAAGAAGCGAATGTTATTGTAAGGTTAAAATAATTGTAAAGATTGAGGGAACGATGAGCACTGGACTAAGGAGATGCTGTGTAATACCTGATAATATAAGAAAAGACTTAAGAGAAATAGACTAAAAAGATGAATGACATAAGACAGTTTAGATGGTTCAGATGGGAGGACTTATGAGATAGACGATAGTGTATTATGAGAGGAGTGGGAGCCTTAGTGAAATAATCAAGGTTATTGATTGTGATGTGAATATATAACTATCACTATTCCCTGTAAGTTGTCTAAATAAATAAGTTAAGTTTGTAGATAACTTTCATGTATTAATACTGTTTGAATGTTGGGTATATATTTATGCCAGAACAAATAAAATATGAATAGTTTATATTAAGCGTTTCCCTTCACTCAACATCGTTATTCAAAATTCTAAATAAATTTGAATTTATGAATTTTATAAAGATAATTTTTCTAAGAGACTTTACATAGGTGTTTTGAGGTCATCGTAATGTACATTAAGTTTACTTTGAGTTTATGTTAGAAGAAATTTGCTGACCTCTGATTATGGTGTAGAAATTTTATTATGATTTGATTTCTGTTTTCAAATGACAGTTTGTGTGGACAGTAATGCAGATGAGTGTGCTTCTATGTGCATAAATGTGTTTGTACGTGTGTATATATGTATATGTGTGATTTCAAATGAATGTCTGTTTGTGTGTAAAAATATTTATGTGTGCTCATGTACAGTATATAAGAATGTATGCAGTACAGTATATGCGTGTGTGCTTGTATGTGTTAATATGTGGGCAAAAATGTTTTTGCATGTCGGTTAATGTATGTGTGCATAAACGAGCGTTTATCTGTGCATATTAATACGGTGTGTGTGTATGTGTGTGTGTGTGCGTGTGTGCAAGACGGCCTGATAGAACACTACTCTTCCTCCAGACAGCGCCCTGTTGTTATTGTTGTTGCAGTTGCCACATGTCCCTTTAAACAATAACTGCTGAGGAATTGAGGAAGTCTGAGTGGCTCTAACTGGGGCGATGAACTGACTGCGTATGGGAAGGGAGGGGAAGAGGGATGAAAAAGGAGAAAGAGAGGGAGGGAAGACTTAAGAGAGAGCGAGAGAGAGAGAGGAAGAGAGAGGCGAATGTATAGACAGATTGATAAGTCGGTCAGGTAGCTGTCTGGAGAAGTTGATTGGCGGATAGACAGAGAGAGATAGATGCTTTTAAAGATAGACAATAAGATAGAAGTATATATAGAAAAAAGGGATAAACTGATAGAAAAATAGATACAGACAGAGATGAAAGTCGATAAAGAGAATGAGTGAGAGAGAGAGAGAAAGAGAAGGGTAAGAGGGAGAAGTGCAATAGTCAGAATAATTAAAGCAAACCCAACACTTGGATAAGACCGCTCCAGGTCAACAATGCTGGTGTTTGTAAATACCTCTTTGACTCGCCTTAGAGAGAGAGAGAAACATCTTTTTACATTAATTGTTGATGACACGCTTAAAAGTCCTTAGATGTTGAAGCTTAGTAATAAAATAGTTTGGAGTATTGTAGATTTGGTTTCCTGGCTATAGTATACACGAGTTATTGTTGTGGTATTGCATCTTTATATTCTCTCCCTCCTTAACACACCACTGCAGCGATTATTCTTTCCATTGTCTCCAGGTATCAGGTAAGTATTATACCTTAGAGTTTGAGTCATCACATTCAGAGGATAAAGGTATCGTACTCAAGGAGTTAAAGCCTCTTACTGTATCGAAGTTGGATTAGAATAAGTTGGTATATCATGATGTACTCACCGACTATCAGTTATTACACCTGTGATATTTTTTCTTCCTATTTTTCGCTAACAAGAATCAAATTTTGTCTCGACTTGTGTGTAGAAGTTTGAGGTCTGCTAACTGCTGCGCCGAGTTATAATGACCTGTGTTGTTAGTACAATGTTTCTGGTAAAAGGAATTCGTATCGTATATCTTACAAGTTATGTTTTAAGCTAAGCAGAATATATATACTGTATATAGCTTACATGTGTACCACCTCTTTGCAAAATCATAGGGTACAGATAAGGTTTATTATATTTATGATATAGCAAATTTTATATGACAATATTTAAATGTTGGTTTACATGCCTGCTAGTGTATCTCTAGGATGAAAAAGAACAGCACTAAATTTGTTTTATAACGTTACCATAGTTACAAGACTTCAACAGTGTTATAAGACTACAACCCAAAATATGTTATGTAATTTTGTTTGTTATAATACTACAGAACTGTTCTGTCAGTTTTCAGTGTTACAAGGTTAGAGAACTAACAGTTGTGGTGTAATACAAGGTAACAAACTAAGACTGATGTGACACCAAAGTTATAAGGTTGCAGCACAATGTTTTTAAATGTTACAGCGCTAAAACATTTCACAAAAAATGTTCGTATTGTTAACATTATTGTTGAAATGAAGGCGCAATAACTATTAGCGATAATACTGTAAGATTAGAATGACGTAATTAGTCTTATTTCCGGTGTTGTAAGATTAGAATATACAGTACAAATATTATTATTACTGTTTGTGTAAGATACTAAATATATTACTAACACTGCCTGTGTTAGGTTAAAACACAGAAATGCTAAAATATTATTGGTCTTCTAAAATTAAAACACAAAGAAAAATAGTACTATATAAAATATATAATGTTTCTAGTACTTTAAGATCAAAGTACACGAAAGTAATAATATTGCTGATGTTTTAAGACGAATAAAAAAGTTGTATCATTGCTGGTGTTGTAAGTTGACACCATAAGAGTTGTTGTGTTGCTGATGTAAGAAAAATATACAACCGACTTCTTCAGTAATAGTGTTGTTAGTGTTATAGAAGTACAACACGACGAAATAATATTACTGAGGCTGAAAAAAAATGTCTGTAACAAGAAGTATAACAGATACCGGACATGACTTGCTTGGCTACTGTATTGGGTTATGTGACTTAGTGATGACCTTGAAGAGAACAAATTACCTTTTTTGTGAGTTTAATTAAATTTACCTTAGTGCTCCTTGTGTTAGAGATTATTATTATTATTATTATTATTATTATTATTATTATTATTATTATTATTATTTAGAAATTGTTGATGTTATTAGTAATCTTATAGTGTTATTAACTTATATAAAAATTATTATTATTATGAATA
>NW_024714410.1:0-12600 GCF_018991925.1 Homarus americanus
AAATCAGAAGGAAAAATGACAATAAAAATTGGATTGTCGGCCATTAACTTGGTAACACCTTTTGTATTAACCGATACGTGATGCCTTAATGAGCCTTAAGACACTGGTGCCGTTCTCACAGTATGGCTGCTATAATTCTCTGACGCTGTTGTACACAACAAACTTAGTTGTTCCCACGGGTGTAGAGATGAACCAATGGCCTCCAGGCTGCTGGCACGAGGAACAACATTGATAGCCATTAAAAATTTAGATTGTTTGGGCCGAAATACTTTTACTTACGAAACACTGCTAGCATGTATTGGCAAGGGCAGCCCGGAACCGTCTGGAACTCCGCCGATTGGATCCCATAGGCCACCCTTCTTCGCCAATCTCCTTAGGTGCTGAGGCAACTGAGGGTCTTCAGGACTGCGCCGAGAGGGCCAGAACAGCCGTCCTCACGCCCCCAAGGAGTGATGCTAGCGAAGGTCCCGCTGGACCCCCGAGTAAGGTTGAGACTTTTCCTCTATTTCTCTTTAAGACAGAGAGGCAACACTGGCTAGTGACGCTAAGAGTATCTACTGTCATATCTTGATATATTATTACTTATTTTATAGTGGCATCCACAACACACCGAGGCTTTGGTGTTTGTTTTTGTGAGTTAAGGAGATACAGTGAGTCAACCTGAGACGTTAGTCAGCTGGTGCACAAGTTTTGAATTACGACCACAAGTACTCATATTTCATTATTTCTATTATCCTCGCTGGGTGGGAGATATAAACTAATGTTATAGTTATAATTATAGGCACCAGTAACTCATGTAATGTTATCGGTATACAGTCCCCAGTAACTTATTGACATATTCTTCACAGTTTTTTTTTTACGAGATTAGTCAGGTCACAGGTCAATGACCCACATTAGGGCCTGGGAGGCGAAAATATAATAATAATAATAATAATAATAATAATAATAATAATAATAATAATAATAATAATAATAATAATAATAATAATAAAAGAGAGAAACATTATATGTATGTTGTGTTGTCAAGGTAAAAGAAACAATTGTGACCTGCAATTGTGTAAAGATGAGGCAGAAAGTCAACAAGAAGTGTGACGTAGATGTTTCATATTTATATACAGTCAGCATAATGAAGTGATGATCTTCACGGCCAGGAGGAGTTGTACTGAAAGCCCGACGGTGTATTCAGTGTCTTCCAGGAGCAGTATGATAGTGTGTAAGTTGGTGGAAGATAAAGTGGCAACACACTGTAGGAGCCTCCTGAGGGATCCTCCACGTAATAAGTGGTGAGTTATTGACGTGGGTCTTGTGTGTGTGTGTGTGTGTGTGTGTGTGTGTGACCTGTGGTGAAATGGTCAGCATCCTGCCCGAGTTCGATCCTCGGGCAGGGTGAAACTATGGGCAAGTTTCTTTACGCTATTTGCCTCTGTCTACCCAGCAGTAATTGGTACTCTGGATGTTAATCGATTTGCGGATCGTGTTTCGGGGTAATGGTTAGCCAGTGCAGTTGGCGAGCTGTCCAGTCTTCTCGGACTATTCCTTGACACTGGGTCATGCAGCTCGTTAACTTAGGGTGAGGTTGTTGTGTTGGCGACAGCTTCTACACTTTGACAAATTCACGCCTAGGAGGCCCTTGGGCCGGCCATCCTCGATTTCGAGGGGCTTCCATTATAATGTGTGTGTGTGTGCGCGCTATATAATCCACTATGGATGTGGTAATCATTATTTTACTTGGACTGATGGATGACACGTAGGAGTGGATGTCGTCGCTCTATATGCGCCGGATGAATGTTGGAGGAGGTGACGACGGGTAGCATGAATAAGCTGGTTTACATTCTACCTGACCTATCATGCCTATGGCGACTGTATCCTGCCTACTGTTCGTATCACGGTGATAGCATGCCAGGTTCGTATAATCTAGCATGGAATGGCGTACAAATAAAGAGATGAACATTTAATATACGATATAATGGACGTTACTAGTGAGCTTTGGGTATTACAAGTGGCTGGTACAGGTCGATGGTGATAGTATAGTGAGTAACCATAATTACTGGCCCATCCACAGGTCGAGCGTAGTGTGGGTAGAGGTCCTTGTGGACAGCGGCTCACTCAGTAGCAACTCACACACCAACACAGCATAAGACCCTTGAATACTTATCACCAGTCGTTCAGGTCATACCTCCTTTTACTCTGAATATAAGGTAACTTTTACTACTCCCACTAACGTGAAATAAATAAATTATAATGTATGTCTACTGGAGCAGTAACATGTCCACTACCCACCAGTAAAAGGACACAGCATCAATTTGGGAATATGTCTGAGGCCAACACAGGAGTATCTGGTGATGTCCCGCACTACATGATCTTGTCAGGGCCACAGTACAGCAGCAGGCCAAGTCTCACGCTATATGTTAACAGATACAGTCCTCTGATACACTGAACACACCGTCGGGCTGTCAGTACCACTCCTCCTGGCCGTGAAGATTATCACCTCATTAGCTGCCTGTTTATAAATATTAAACTATGAAACATCTACACCACACCTCTAACCAGTGGTAATTAATGTTAATATTACTTATACCATAATGTGAAGCATCCGGCAATAAGTTACTAGGGACAACAAGGCTTATAACATTACATGAATTACTGGGGACTATATGCCTATATACTTTATATAAGTTACTTAGGACTATATAACTATAACATTAGTTTATATCTCCCACCTAGCGAGGATAATAGAAATAATGAAATATGAGTACTTGTGATCGTAATTCAAAACTTGTGCACCAGCTGACTAACGTCTCAGGTTGACTCACTGTATCTCCTTAACTCACAGAAACAAACACCAAAGTCTCGGTGTGTTGTGGACGCCACTATAAAATAAGTAATAATATATCAAGATATGACAGTAGATACTCTTAGCGTCACTAGCCAGTGTTGCCTCTCTGTCTTAAAGAGAAATAGAGGAAAAGTCTCAACCTTACTCGGGGGTCCAGCGGGACCTTTGCTAGCATCACTCGTTGGGGGCGTGAGGACGGCTGTTCTGGCCCTCTCGGCGGAGTCCTGAAGACCCTCAGTTGCTTCAGCACCTAAGAAGATTGGCGAAGAAGGGTGGCCTATGGGATCCAATCGGCGGAGTTCCTGACGGTTCCGGGCTGCCTTTGCCAATACATGCTAGCAGTGTTTCGTAAGTAAAAGTATTTCGGCCTAAACAATCTAAATTTTTAATGGCCATTAACGTTGTTCCTCGTGCCAGCAGCCGGGCCCACGATCACTTGTTACCATCTATACCACTTACAGATTGATCATAATTTCATAATTGAAAGAAAATTAACTACTGCTACGCTTCAGGATTCACTTCCCTTAAGGATGACGTTGCATTAAGACACATAAAAATAACTACTTTGTATTATAATAATAAGCCACCTTTTATTGTCTGTTGTCACTCTTAGTTGTTATTGGCACCTGACACCTTAATAGTACAGCAGTCTGATATGATGAATTACCTGTAGGGGTCATAAATATGCCCGGCTCTACAGTGTATAGCATCATGACTTGTTTTATTAGTACATGGGATATTTCTCAATATATATGGATAAAATTTGGAACTTGTATTATATGAACTAATGAACAAATTCTCATCTTTCAGTTTTTGTAATATAAACAATGAGATTCCTTAGACTAGGTACAAGTAAAAAATATAATATTTTCCTCTCCTTTGGTACGATTGTATATATCAATTGAATATTTAAACGCGTTATGTTATGACTCATAACATATCGTTGCTCATAAGTTATGAGCAACGATAGCCTACTGTTTCACGGACAATAATTTGACATAAGATACAATAATTTAAAATAAGGGATTTTCAACAGCCTATTGATTACTGAACCGTGTATATCAAGTTATCTCAAGAACCTAGAGTATGGCGCCTCCCTCACTACTCTCTGAAACAGCTTCAGTAAGTAAAGCTGCAGTTCAGATGCGAACTTTCAAGAGTTCTATGTTGTATTGTACATTAAGCTGTGGTTTGCACACACGGTCCTGTCAGGAGCCTTGAGTATCATACACGTACTGTACACACATTAATTTTATTTTGCTAACTATCAGTATGTAATTTCAACCTAACCTAATTATCAATGAGTTACTTAACGTAACCTAATATAACCTAAGCTACTTATGCCAACCCAACATAACCTAAGAAATCGACCCAACAAAACTATCATGAAATAATTCAACCTAACCTAACCTAACCTAAGCTCATATTTGTCTCCGGCTGAAGTATACCTGACCACCTTTATGTCGTCCCATTAGGAAGCTGATGAGTCTGTGTTATATTTGTTCCTCATTACAAAACGAAATAAATCTTTAAATAATGGTACAGCGGACGACACACACCTATTGCTGTGTTTGGTGACGCGTTGGTTAATGGTGACATGTTGGTTAATGGTGACATGTTGGTTAATGTTGACTCGTAGGTTAATGGTGACGTGTAGGTTAATGGTGACGTGTAGCATAAGAGTAAAGTGCTGGTTAATGGTGAGGTGTTGGTTAATGGTGACGTGTTGGTTTATGTTGACCTGTTAGTTAATGGTGACGTGTTAGTTAATGGCAACGCCTTGGTTAATCGTGACGAGTTGATGGTTAATGGTGACGTGCTGGCTAATGATGACGTGTTGGTTAATGGTCTCCCCACTTCATTTTGCTAAGGGTCAAGACTCGTGTTCCTGCCTCACTTCCAACCTACACCGCCTCACTCACCCCTCTGGCAGTTAACACACTCTGGTCCCACAACCCTCTGGCAGGTAACACACTCTGGTCCTGCACCCCTCTGGCAGGTAACACACTCTGGTCCTGCACCCCTCTGGCAGTTAACACACACTGGTCCCACAACCCTCTGGCAGGTAACACACTCTGGTCCCGCACCCCTCTGGTAGGTAACACACTCTGGTCCCACAACGCTCTGGTAGGTAACACACTCTGGTCCCACAACCCTCTGGCAGGGAACACACTCTGGTCCCACAACCCTCTGGCAGGTAACACACTCTGGTCCTGCACCCCCCTGGTAGGTAACACACTCTGGTCCTACAACCCTCTGGCAGGTAACACACTCTGGTCCCACAACCCTGGCAGGGAACACACTCTGGTCCCACAACCTCTGGCAGGTAGTGCACACTCTGGTCCCACAACCCTCTGGCAGGTAACATACTCTGGTCCCGCACCCCTCTGGTAGGTAACACACTCTGGTCCCACAACCCTCTGGCAGGTAACATACTCTGGTCCCGCACCCCTCTGGTAGGTAACACACTCTCGTCCCGCACCCCCTTGGTAGGTAACACACTCTGGTCCCACAACCCTCTGGCAGGTAGCACACTCTGGTCCCACAACCCTCTGGCAGGTAACACACTCTCGTCCCGCACCCTCTTGGTAGGTAACACACTCTGGTCCCACAACGCTCTGGCAGGTAACACACTCTGGTCCCGCACCCCTCTGGTAGGTAACACACTCTGGTCCCGCACCCCTCTGGTAGGTAACACACTCTGGTCCCGCACCCCTCTGGTAGGTAACACACTCTGGTCCCACAACCCTCTGGCAGGTAACACACTCTGGTCCCACAACCCTCTGGCAGGTAACATACTCTGGTCCCGCACCCCTCTGGTAGGTAACACACTCTGGTCCCACAACCCTCTGGCAGGTAACATACTCTGGTCCCGCACCCCTCTGGTAGGTAACACACTCTCGTCCCGCACCCCCTTGGTAGGTAACACACTCTGGTCCCACAACCCTCTGGCAGGTAGCACACTCTGGTCCCACAACCCTCTGGCAGGTAACACACTCTGGTCCCGCACCCCTCTGGTAGGTAACACACTCTGGTACCACAACCCTCTGGCAGGTAACACACTCTCGTCCCGCACCCCCCTGGTATGTAACACACACTGGTCCCACAACCTCTGGCAGGTAACACACTCTCGTCCCGCATCCCCCTGGTAGGTAACACACTCTGTCCCATAACCCTCTGGCAGGTAGCACACTCTGGTCCCACAACGCTCTGGCAGGTACCCACACTCTGGTCCCACCCCTCTGGTAGGTAACACACTCTGGTCCCGCACCCTCTGGTAGGTAACACACTCTGGTCCCACAACCCTCTGGTAGGTAACACACTCTGGTCCCACAACCCTCTGGCAGGTAGCACACTCTGGTCCCACAACCTCTGGCAGGTAACACACTCTGGTCCCGCACCCCTCTGGTAGGTAACACACTCTGGTCCCACAACCCTCTGGCAAATTACACTCTGGTCCCACAACGCTCTGGCAGGTAACACACTCTGGGCCCGCACCCCTCTGGTAGGTAACACACTCTGGTCCCACAACCCTCCTGACAGGTAACACACTCTGGGCCTCACACACACCCTCTGGCAGGTAACACACTCTGGGCCCACAACGCTCTGGCAGGTAACACACTCTGGGCCCGCACCTCTCTGGTAGGTAACACACTCTGGTCCCACAACCCTCTGGCAGGTAACACACTCTGGTCCCACAACCCTCTGGCAGGTAACACACTCTGGTACCACAACCCTCTGGCAGGTAACACACTCTGGTCCCACAACCCTCTGGCAGGTAAAAAAAAATAACACTTAGTTAATATTTGTTAATGTTAGGTTAAGTTAGTTTAACTTTTCTATTTCACAATTCATTAATACCTAATATGATGAAGTACATGATCGCCGATGGCCAGTTAGAAGCTTAAAATAATACATAGAAGTTATCGATATTAGGCAATTATCCCTGTTTAGTTTAAGCTTTTACAAATCATCAATCGTTTCTGTCAAATAGAGATAACTTTTTGGTGTTACTACTACAACTTAATATAAATTCGTATATTGTAAGATTTTGTATATTTCTTTTCAGGACTTGCTTACTGCCATATGATGTTTAATTTATACTTTAAATAGGTTAGGTTAGGTTTGGTCAGGTCAGGTTACATTTCGTATGAAGGTATTCATTTATTTGTAGATTTATGATCTACAGGATCGTTTATGGCCTGTGAAAAATTTCCCAAAAAGAGAAATACCTAGAATTTATCACTAATCGTCAATTATGCATATTTAGTGTAACATATAGTATATATTCCGTTTATATTTGTTTGTTTTCATATTATTTTAGTCAATTATTTGTTGACATTAAATTACAATAAGTAAATATTATTAAAAACAACACTGAAAAACACACAAGTGACTTTGTAACATATAATTAGGTCGAGATAATAATACAAATACGACGTGCTGGTCAATCTCCGAAAGAGTTGTCCGGGGGTCTAGCTAACCTCTGGTCGGGGCTTGACCAGCAAGAAAAAAAAACAAAAAATTATTTTGGTGATACGTGGTGTAATGGTCAGCATGCTCGGCTTTTAATGCGAGTCGACCCGAGTTCGATTCCCAAGCAGGGTAGGACTGTATTTATTTATTTATTTTTTTTTTTTTACGTCATTTGTCTCTGTCGACCCAGCAGTAATTAGCGACCTGGATGTTAATCGATTCGTGGATTGTGATCGGGATAATGGTTAGCCAGTGCAGTTGGCGAGTTGTCCGGTCTTCTCGGATTATTCCTTGACACTAGGTCATGCAACTCGTTAACTTAGGGTGTGGTAGTTGTGTTGACTATAGCTTCTACACGTTAAACAAATTCACGCCTTGGGCCGGCCCATCCTCGTACACGAGGGGCAACCATTAATATTACTTGAGTAAATGTTATAAGTATATACTGCAGTTAGTCTATAGTATAAAAGACAAAGAACATCAAAATATATATATTTAGTTCCAGGGATTATTTAGTTATTTATTACTTGCACTTATTACTGGTATTTGTTTTCCTCTCTTCTGTATAGTTTAAATCTTTACTGTTGTTTTGAGTAACTTTAGATTTAATTATTTTTCTCCGAAACTTATGTCTTTTACATTTTTTTCAGAATACATCATAATATCATATCACCCATGATGATTATCCTGTATGTAAAACGAAAAAAAATAATAACACTTAGTTAATATTTGTTAATGTAAGGTTAAGTTAGTTTAAGTTTTCCATTTCACAATTCATTAATACCTAATATGATGACGTATATGATCGCCGATGGCCATTCAGAAGCTTAAAATAATACATAGAAGTTATCGATATTAGGCAATTATCCCTGTTTAGTTTAAGCTTTTACAAATCATCAATCGATTTTGTCAAATAGAGATAACTTTTTGGTTTTTTATTACAACTTAATATTAATTCGTATATTGTAAGATTTTGTAGATTTCTTTTCAGCCCTTGCTTACTGCCATATGATGTTTAATTTATACTTTAAATAGGTTAGGTTAGGTTTGGTCAGGTCAGGTTACATTTTGTATGAGTATATTCATTTATTTGTACATCCTCCTACACTCATTTTCGTCTCCTAACTTCGTCTAACAATAACGTATAAAATTTTCTGACCTGAAATGTATCGCCAAACTCCTTTAAGTTTGTCCCTGTGAAAGTTTCTAGCGACGAGGAATAAGTTTCAGAATATATCACTTGTGGGGGTACTGGTGTAACATTAATCGGGCACTTTTTTTCTACGAGAGGCGTATAAATACTTCTGATCAGGGAAGTTATTATCAAATTTCACAGGCTTAGCGAAGTAGAAGTTTATGTACTGAAGAACTTTTGAACTTGTCAGGACGCAAGAGAGGGAGGTATGTGTGTGTGTGAGTGTGACTGTAATTTTCCTGTATGTATTTACGCATGTGCACTCATGTATATTTGAACACATGAGATTATGGAGTGTTACTCTATACATTCGGGCAATAACATCATCCAGTAAGAGCCTTCACTAAGACTCACTGTATGATAGACTTTGATCCACACACTGTATCAGCAAATGTATTTATATGTTGATCCTGGACGGCTACGAGTCACCAGCGACCCTAAATCATATGGCCATTAAAAGTGTAATTTGTACACAGTAAACAAGTAAACTTATTTGAATGGACACCAAGTTTACCGTCATCATTTGTTTGAAACCCATTGAGTAGATCAGTGCACTTACATGCCTCTAGATGGAGTGTGTGTGTTATATGTGTTTAACCCCATGTACCAGTGTTGAGTTTAATGGATCACTGTTCCTGGAATGTATTTTACTGTAAAGCTGAAGTTTGTTTCCATACGATTAGATATTTTATTTCCTTATTCTTGATCATTCCTTTGCCAAATAAGTACATTGCGTCATTTACATAAATTGTGAAAGCTTCTGTAAACACGTTATTTTTCTATATATTTGCCTGGGATAGTATTAGCGCCAAGTTATTATTAATTTGTGTAGATGAGTACACTTTTAATATAAAAAATCCGCTGGTGCATTTATTATTTTCTTATGGCAAGAGTAAGGTACATATTTGTAACTTTGTGTATTATGTAGTTAACTATGTTTGAGGCATTAGTGCTTTACACCATGAAGTAGGTACAGCACATCATAAAACTTAAGCTTTCAGAAATTAAAAAACAAAAATAAGACCTCCTTCCCTGCTGCCTTACACATACTGTGGCTCTAACTCTCCTGTCCGTTGTGATTTTCCACCCTGTCCGACCCTCCACTGTGTCAGCTGACGTGTTCAAACAAAAGAACGTCGGTTTCCGCAGTTACAGACATCAAAATCTAACCATCTATTATTCTTCATCACTTCAAATCTCATAGTTTTCAATTCAATTAGTTTCAATGATAAATTATAATTAAACCCTTTCTGCCAAGGAGTATAATTAAATTAAAAGTATCGCAAAAGTTTCCAAACGAACACTGGCGCACAACCCTGGTGCCTACAACATATAGCATCCACATCGATACCTTTTCCCGGGCTACCTGCCTCTTCTCCCTAGCTTATATCCTCACCAGGCAGGAGTCCTCCTCTCCCTACTACACCATAACTTCATAACCCAGGTATGTAATGTATCCTCGCTGGCACCAGAATAGGAAGCCCATGTTATTCTCCGTTAACCTCACAACTTGCCCAAACTCTAGCAGTTAGTCTCAGTGCGGTTATTCGGGCGACCAGACCACACACATGCCGCCGGCCGCCCAGCACCTGCAGTGAGAGCTATAAGGGAGGGAGGCAGTGAAACTCACTCTCAGGACTCTACAACACCCCCGGGGAGAGAGGCAGAGTTTTAACCCTCACCCAGAACAGCTTACGTTTCTCCACGAATCAGATTTAGTTAGACAGCAGTAATGTGTAACACCTGGAGTTATTGTTATTATCAATTAGTTTAGAGTGTAATAACAGTAATTACAATTAACATGTATGCTTTAGAGAAACATTCTGTGTAGGACAGTGAGTGAGAGTTAGAATAAAGAACTATATTGTATTTTAATGATGGTGCTATATTGACGTTACCATTTGTTGAGCCTTAGGACAAAAAAAAAACATTTATTCTTACTAATCTTACGTAATTCAGTACAGTGATTAGTAAATTAATAGTTGCCATTGAAATCACTGTACCGACATGTTTGATTGATTGATTGAAATAGACATGTCGTAATGGTCGCACAGTTAATTATTGGTATTTGGTAATTCTTAGGAACTTATGAGTATATGTCATAATAATTTTCAATGGGATCAAAATAAGGTTTCACAAATATTTTAATATTCAGGCGGTAGATATCTTTTAAGTGGTCTGGGTTTGAGAGGAGTGCATGGTGGTGGTCTCAGTGTGTCTGGGTATCACAAGTTGTACGTCTGTTTGGTCCGGAATTTTAATTTATAATCATGGTAATGTAAATTCGTTGGTAGTTAGTACGTACAGTATATACCCATACTAGTTGGTAAATATTTCCGCTATTTTTTTTTTAATAACACTAAACCTCCAGCCATCCATTTACTTGAAAATAGTCATAGTTGTATAAACACGACCAAAAGAATATCCTATTTGAAGTTTAGCCACTCAGGTGCTACCTGGGCGGGCAAGTCCTTAGATGATTCATAAATGTTAAAATTGCGAAGGATCTTGATCTCAACTTTTAAAAATCTCGATCTCGGGGAAAAATAGATTTCTTGCTCAAGTAAAGTATGAGGAGTCACCCAAGACCTTAGCCTAATTCTCTGGTAACACATAAGTAAACACACTAGAGCTATAGCCACAGTCAGGTAATAAAAATACTCTTTTTTGGGGTTACATATAATATAAAATTGATAACGATTAGGTAAAAAAATGTTACTCTCATATTTTAAGTAAATTTACTTTTTCTACTCCTTTAGGATCAAATATATGTAAACATTCAAAGCCCGGAATAGAGGCAACCAACTGTCACCTTGTCAGTCTGAGATATCTGTTTTCAAATAGGGATTCAATTTTTGTTTTGTAAAGAAAAAGTACTTATACGTTATTTAGTATTTCCTGATGAGCCCTTTAGTTTTAGGTTACATTAAAACATATATAGAAAACAATTTGAGGATTATATTCATATATTCTAATAGAATTTTATCTTTGTATATTAATCTTGGTAACACGTACAGATGTTTCATGGTAGTGATAATTTTAGTCTAAGTAAAATATCACGTGAAACAGCATCTATTAAGCGATTTCTCCACATGACAGATTTATCTCTACACGGTCATTATTCCTTTATCAAACTGGTGTTTTATTATGGGTACGGGTTTACTCCACCCACTAGTTAACGAGGGCATAATAAGGTTAAAAACCTATAGAAGCTCGCCTGATGCTCAGTACATTCCGTGTTGTTGTAGCTAATGGTAATAATTTAACAAGATAAAGTCACTTAAGTCCGATGACCTGAATTAATCCAAATTGAAGTGTATTTCAAATGGGAAATAATATCAGGCATCCTTAACCATGGAAATTAGAAGCTGTTTTGATTAGTAGCCCAGACCAGGTGTGTCCGTCACTGATGGCCTTATAGGTGATGGGAGGTTCGCCCACATACGCATCAGTCAAAATGAAACTCACTGCGTGTACCGGATAGTTCCTCTACATAATGATTTTTTTTAAGTATGTGTTAGTAATCGCGAAGTTAGTCTCATCATGTATACTTCCCATCTGAATTATTTTAAACTGGTTTATAGCCTGTGTCGGTGTCTACACTATCACTCTACTTCTCTACCAGAGCTTCTCAACTGGGGAACCACAAAGTATTTTCTAGAGGGTCAACGGATTGAAAACATAGATGGTCTTGGAGATGCCACGCGTTATAAAACAATTACTAAATAATTCTTCCTAATAAAGTTGATACAATTCTGAGAGAGTATTTCACTTCCTCATTTACCGACTTATTAAATTACTGTATGGTTATAATGGAATCATTTTATTGATAAAGTATATATATTAGGGTGCGTCATAGGAGGGAAGATCAGCTAAAACTAATGGACCATCACTTTTTTGGTAGATTTTAGTGTATATAAACAGAAAATAATTTCAGTTTCAATATTTCGCAACCTTTTGCTCGGTAAATTTTAGCGTGAAATTTATCGAAAATCTAACGTACAGCTGCATTAGTGCATTACAATTAAATAGTGAACATTGCTTTCTGACTTCATTCTTTAACAACCCAACTAACAATATTTTTTTCTGTTTC
>NW_024714411.1:0-13674 GCF_018991925.1 Homarus americanus
TCCTGCCCACCCGAAGTCATTTTCTCAAGAATGGCAGGCCAAGACTGAAGAATATGACCGCCGTGCAGCAGAACGAGCCGCAGATGTCGCTGCTCGGTACGACTGTCATGCCCGCCCCCTTCCCAGGTTGAGTATCGGCCAGCAGGTCAGGATTCAAGATCAGGTATCTCACCGCTGGGACAAGGTTGGGGTTGTCATGGGAATTGGCCGGTCCAGGGACTACCAAGTGCGTCTTCCGAGTGGTAGAGTATGGTTGAGGAACCGTCGTTTCCTCCGACCTGTGGAGCTGCCTAGTGTTGACCCTTCCCCAGTTGAGTCCCCTAATGTGATGTCCTTACAGTAAATCTATCCCCACCTTGTGTTTCTGCCCCGGTACTCCGCAGGTCCGAGCGGCTCAGAAACAAAAGGTCCGCTCAAGATGAAACTATGAGCGTATAGGGGGGAGGGAGGTGTATAATATGGACACGAAGTAGTACCTTAAGCTGTGTATTCTTATATTACTCTATTAATTATGTATAGTAAAGTATTACAGAACATGTATTAATCCTATGAAATATTTCCATTTATTATGCACCATGTTATGTATGTGAATTATCATATTTACATATTATGTATTCAGCTTGTGAATGCTGGCATCTGTACATGCCAGCGCGGAGTGATACAGGTAGTTGAGATCACTAGTCCTTATGGTGTGGAAGCCAGTTTCTTTGTTCCTCTGTATATCTCCCGTACGAGAATAAGAACCTATTTCAAGATAATAAGTGTTTGTGTGTACCCTCAGTAGTGTAGAACATTTTGGGGGTACCAAAGACAAACATAGAAGTCTCCCCCCGCCCTCCCCCATCCCCCCCCTCCACCCACAACCCAGGACCACGGTGTGTAAAGTTAAGGCGTTCGAATTTTAATTGGGTTGAAAAGAAATAATGCATGTGAGGAGAAGAAGAAGAAGATTTCGTTAGGTTACGTTAGGTTACGTTAGGTTACGTTAGGCTAGATTAGGTTAAGTTACGTTAGGTCTGGTCAGATTACATTATGCATGAAGGTATTCATTTATATGTATATTTATGATCTACAGGATCGTTTATGGCCAGTCAAAAGTTTCCAGAAAAGATAAATACATAGAAGTTATCACTAATGGCCAATTATCCCTATTTAGTGTAACATACAGTATATATTAGGTGGAGTTCCGCTGTTATTTGTTTGTTTTCGTATTATTTAAGTCATTTATTTGTTAACATTTAGCTTAGAAAAAGTAAATATTATACAAAACAAAACATTGAAAAACTCACAAGTGAATTTGTAACATATAATCAAGTCGAGATAATAATACCAATACCACGTGCTGGTGAAGCTCCGAAAGAGTTGTCCGGGGGTCTAGCTAACCTCTGGTCGGGGCTTGACCAGCACGAAAAAAAAAAATTATTTTTACGAAACGTGATTTTGGCAACCTGTGGTGTAATAGTCAGTATGCTCGTCTTACAAGCGAGTGGACCCCTGTTCGATTCCCGGACAGAGTGAAACTATGAGCATTTTTTTTACGCCATTTGGCTTTCTATTTACCAGGAAATGGGAACCTGGATGGCAATCGATTTGCGGATCTTATTCAGGAATAATGGTTAGGTTAGGTTAGGTTAGGTTAGGTTAGGTTAGGTTAGGTTAGGTTAGGTTAGGTTAGGTTAGGTCTGGTCAGGTTACATTATGCATGAAGGTATTCATTTATATGTATATTTATGATCTACAGGATCGTTTATGGCCAGTCAAAAGCTTCTAGAAAAGATAAATACATAGAAGTTATCACTAATGGCCAATTATCCCTATTTAGTGTAACATACAGTATATATTAGGTGGAGTTCCGCTTTTATTTGTTTGTTTTCGTATTATTTAAGTCATTTATTTGTTAACATTTAGCTTAGAATAAGTAAATAATATACAAAACAAAACATTGAAAAACTCACAAGTGAATTTGTAACATATAATCAAGTCGAGATAATATTACCAATACCACGTGCTGGTCAAGCTCCGAAAGAGTTGTCCGGGGGTCTAGCTAACCTCTGGTCGGGGCTTGACCAGCACGAAAAAAAAAAAAATTTTTACTAAACGTGATTTTGGCAACCTGTGGTGTAATAGTCAGCATGCTCGCCTTGCAAGGGAGTGGACCCCTGTTCGATTCCCGGACAGAGTGAAACTATGAGCATTTTTTTTACGTCATTTGGCTTTCTATTTACCAGTAAATGGGAAGCTGGATGTTAATCGATTTGCGGATCTTATTCTGGAATAATGGTTAGCCAGTGCAGTTGCCGACTTGTCCGGTCTTCTCGGACTATTCATTGAAACTGGGTCATACAACTCGTTATCTTAGGGTGTGGTTGTGGTGTTGGCGACAGATTCTAACACCTTAAACAAATTCACGCCTAGGTTGCTCTAGAGCTGGCCATCCTCGTACACGAAGGGCAACCATTATTGTTACGTGTGTAATATTACCATCACTACCACAACCAGCATTATCACTACTATTGTCATCTTCTCAACTATCATCATTCCTTCCCTCTTCCTCCTCCTGCCTCCATATTTTAATAATTATCGTCTCAATTATTATTATTATCATCATTATTTTTATTATTATAAATACCGTATTATTATTATTATTATTATTATTATTATTATTAACAATACAACATGTGGCTGGAACAACAGTAGAAATTAGAAATAAGATAAAAAGTTGTATTAAATTAACAATTAAAACACAAACAAGAACCACAGGTACAAGTCGATCAGTTTTTTATCACAAGAGAGAGAGAGAGAGAGGGAGAGAGGGAGAGAGAGGGAGAGAGAGAGAGTCCCTGGCTCACTGTTACGTTATGACAAAGTTGTTGGTAAATATATGGTATGGAAATTGTGTTGATACTCTCTCTCTCTCTCTCTCTCTCTCTCTCTCTCTCTCTCTCTCTCTGTGTCTCTCTCTCTCTCACACACACACCAACCACAAACAAACAACACATCACAAACAAACAAGCAACAACACAACACAAACAAAAATGACACCACAAAAAACATCATTCTAAAAAACAAACAATAAAACAAACAAAACAATAAAACAAACAAACCAACAAACAATAAAACAAACAAACAATCAAACAAACAAACAATCAAACAAACAAACAATAAAACGAACAAACAAACAATAAAACAAAACAAACAATAAAACAAACAAACAAACAAACAGTAAAACAAACAAACGTACATAAAAACAATCAAACAAACATAAAAACAATAAAAAACAGACCCTCTTCAACAAACCACCACCACCAAGGCCTTCACTAACCTACCACCTCCATCACCACCTCCTACAACACTATTTATAATCCCAAAACTTCCCAAAGGTCACTCCTGCCTCGGTGACCTTTGGGGGTTAACACTGCCCACTGGTCTAGATCTGGCGAGAAAACTGCCCCCACCCAAAGGTCACTTGTTTGGTGTCACAAAGCGCCTGCTGGGTGATTTAGGTGAGTCTTCCCCCGCCCTCCCCCATCCCCCCTCTCCAACCCAGGGTCACAGTGTGTAAGGTTAAGGCGTTTGAATTTTAATTTAGTTGATGATGATATAAAGCAGAGGAGGAGGAGGAGGAGGAGGAGGAGGAGGAGAACAAGAACAAGAACAAGAAGAAGGCTAGATTACGTTAGGTTACGTTAGGTTAGGTTAGGCTAGATTAGGTTAAGTTAGGTTAGGTCTGGTCAGGTTACATTATGCATGAAGGTATTCATTTATATGTATATTTATTAGGGGGCAGTGAAATTTTGCTCAAAGCTGCACTCTTCAGGCATTGTTCCTTATACATATCTAAGACTCCATGCCAAATTTGAAGCTGATATGTCGAGGTTTAGTCTGCTGCATTTTCTACTGAAATTTTTAAATTTACCTACAGTACTAGCCAAACAGCCGCTGTGGCGGTGCAATGTTCTGTTCAGTGTTTATCAACTTTTTTTTCATATCTCTTATTTCATTTAAGTTGTCTTGTTGCAGATGAGTATGGTGCTATGTCTATATTGATTATCAGCCTTTTCTCATTTCATTTCTCAATGTTGTGTTACTGTACTGTAATGTAGGGGAGACCTGGGTAAGTTGGCGCACTTGAAATTATTCAAATAGGAATTGAACTAAATAAGAACAAGAATGTAGGCAAAAAAGCTGCATTTCACGTAGAAATGAAAGAGTTGTTTGATATCTGTAGCTGTTATTGTCCCCTTGCCTCCTGTCAGGATGTGAGGTGCATAGTTAAGGAGTGTGACGGATATCACCTGGCATGTAATTGTGTTATAAAAGTTCCCAAACGTGAGGTGCAGTTTCTCATTGACCAGCGAGGTGATAGGAAGATGAAGATTGCAGGGGTTGACATGAAAGTGACGAAGATGTGGGACAGAGTGACGGCAAGAGAGAAGCATGATGCGGACAGAGTTAGGAGACAGCTTGAGCAAAATCATAGATATCTGGTAGCTGGAGATATTCCTTATGTTGAGGATAATTCAGATGATTCAAGAGATATTCCTCTCGTCAATACTGATGCTCATTTTGTCCCTGATCCAAGGGCTCTGACAGACACCAGTTCACAGAACCGGACAAGACTCCCTACACTGGCTGCCGCTTGTGACCGATACTTGATTAGTGATTATGCTGGAGCTGCCATTGCTACTGCCACCTTAACTGACTATGGCATTATCACAAAGGATGACAAGAGTCAGGTTATTGGACCACATAAGCTGCGGGATGCGAGACAAAAATACTGATTTAAGAGGCAAGAAATTGAGATGGCTAGTTTAGATAATTTGACGTCACTCTATTTTGATGGTAAGAAGACCGCCACTCGTGTGATGATAAAGAATGAGAAGACTGAGAAATGGAGTTCGAGGATGATGGTGAAAGATCATTATGTCATCATGGTTGAGCCTGGCAATGAATATCTCACACATGTGACTCCCAAGACTGGACACGGAAAGCAGATTGCCAAAACTATTCACAAGTTTCTGGTGGAGAAAAATCTAACCCAGCAGCCCATTGTGTGTGTTGGTTGTGATGGAACCAATGTAAATGTAGGATAAGAAAATGGAGTCATTCATCATCTTGAAATGTTACTTGGTCACCCGCTCCATTATTTCATATGTCAGCTTCACGGAAATGAGCTGCCTTTCCGCGCAGTTTTTTATCACTATGATGGTAAACCAAGTAGTCCTGAGCATTGGCGTGGTCCCATTGGAAAGCAGATCAAGGAGTCTTTGTCTGAGCTTCCAGTTGTCGCCTTCCAGCCAGTCAGTTTCCCTGATTTCCCTGTGTTTAATGATGAAGTGGAGAAAGATCTGTCCCGGGATCAGAAATACCTGTATAGGATTTGTAAAGGAGTTATCACAGGTGTTGTTGAAGATGACTTGGCTGCTATTGAACCAGGTCCTCCCTGTGTGTCAAGGTGGAACACCTTATGGAGTAGAATCCTCAGGCTGTATGTAGCAACATCAAGACCCAGCCATGAGTTGAAAAGAATTGTCATTACAATAATAAAGTTCAGTGCTCCAATGTGGTTTTACATCAAGATACACCCTTACGTAACACACGGCTCAAGGAACGTATTCCAGTCCCTGCTATACAGTATATGAAACACCTGAATAGTGAGGAGGAGACGATAGTGAAGAAGGCTGTCCAGAGAAATGCATACTTCGCCCACACAGATCAACTTCTTCTTGGTATGTGTGCAGATGAGGACATGACTGTTAGAGAAAAAGCTGTCTCAATGATAAGAAAAATTAGAGAGGAGAATCAGCAAAAGGAAGAATGCACTGGCAGATCTGAAGAGGAGGAGGAGGAGGAAGATTCCGATGCTGCTGTTGACGAGAATTTGTTAAACTATACTGATCAAGAGGGTCAAGATGGAGATAGGAATGAGGATGTGCCTCCTGTAGTCAACATGAGAAAGGTGGTGACTCCGAAACTAAAGTGGCAAGCAAAAAACTATCATTCCATGATTAACTGGAGGAATGAACTCAAGACTGAGCCTCCTTACATTGCTTCTCTGTCAAATCTACAGGTTAATGACATTCTTGAGACACCATTAGTGGTGCCCAAGTGGTCAAACAGCACTCAGGCGGTCGAGAGAGGCATAAAAGTGATGACTGAAGCTTGCACTGAAGTGACGGGATACGAATCGAGAGATGGATATATTAGGCAAAGATTATTGTCTAGGAAAATGATGCCAAGGTTCAGCACAAAAAAGAATTTCAATATGAACTTGTAATGATTTTCTATACGGTGTACCTGTAAAATAACATGTGAATTAAATCGATGTCACCCATGTAAAATTTATCATTATCCTGGAAAACATTAAATGACACCTAATTTTTGGTATACACTAAAAGTTGACAAAAAGTCGTTCGCGATGCGGCAGGGTAAGTATGCATGAAATGGCATGAAATTTTGCACAGGTGTTTGTTACAGCCATACAAACGATGCCTGAAAAGTGCAGCCTGCAACTCAAATAAAAGTGTTTTTTCCCTGCCCCCTAAATTTATGATCTACAGGATCGTTTATGGCCAGTCAAAGGCTTCTAGAAAAGACAAATACATAGAGGTTATCACTAATGGCCAATTATCCCTATTTAGTGTAACATACAGTATATATTAGGTGGAGTTCCGCTTTTATTTGTTTGTTTTCGTATTATTTAAGTCATTTATTTGTTAACATTTAGCTTAGAATAAGTAAATATTATACAAAACAAAACATTGAAAAACTCACAAGTGAATTTGTAACATATAATCAAGTCGAGATAATATTACCAATACCACGTGCTGGTCAAGCTCCGAAAGAGTTGTCCGGGGGTCTAGCTAACCTCTGGTCGGGGCTTGACCAGCACGAAAAAAAAAAAAAATTTTTTACTAAACGTGATTTTGGCAACCTGTGGTGTAATAGTCAGCATGCTCGCCTTGCAAGGGAGTGGACCCCTGTTCGATTCCCGGACAGAGTGAAACTATGAGCATTTTTTTTACGTCATTTGGCTTTCTATTTACCAGTAAATGGGAAGCTGGATGTTAATCGATTTGCGGATCTTATTCTGGAATAATGGTTAGCCAGTGCAGTTGCCGACTTGTCCGGTCTTCTCGGACTATTCATTGAAACTGGGTCATACAACTCGTTAACTTAGGGTGTGGTTGTGGTGTTGGCGACAGATTCTAACACCTTAAACAAATTCACGCCTAGGTTGCTCTAGAGCCGGCCATCCTCGTACACGAAGGGCAACCATTATTGTTACGTGTATAATATTACCATCACTACCACAATCAGCATTATCACTACTATTGTCATCTTCTCAACTATCATCATTCCTTCCCTCTTCCTCTTCCTGCCTCCATATTTTAATAATTATCGTCTCAATTATTATTATTATCATCATTATTTTTATTATTATAATTACCGTATTATTATTATTATTATTATTATTAACAATACAACATGTGGCTGGAACAACAGTAGAAATTAGTAATAAGATAAAAAGTTGTATTAAATTAACAATTAAAACACAAACAAGAACCACAGGTACAAGTCGATCAGTTTTTTATCATGAGAGAGAGAGAGAGAGAGAGAGAGAGAGAGAGAGTCCCTGGCTCACTGTTACGTTATGACAAAGTTGTTGGTAAATATATGGTATGAAAATTGTGTTGATACTCTCTCTCTCACACACACACCAACCACAAACAAACAACACATCACAAACAAATAAGCAAGCAACAACACAACACAAACAATAATGACACCACCAAAAACATCATTCTAAAAAACAAACAATAAAACAAACAAAAACAATAAAACAAACAAACATACCAACAAACAATAAAACAAACAAACCTATCAAACAAACAATAAAACGGTCAAACGAAGAATAAAACAAAACAAACAAACAATAAAACATACAAACAAACAATAAAACAAACAAACATACATAAAAACAATCAAATAAACATAAAAACAATAAAAAAACAGACCCTCTTCAACAAACCACCACCACCAAGGACTTCACTAACCTACCACCTCCACCACCACCTCCAACAACACTATTTATAATCCCAAAACTTCCCAAAGGTCACTCCTGCCTCGGGGACCTTTGGGGGTTAACACTGCCCACTGGTCTAGATCTGGCGAGAAAACTGCCCCCACCCAAAGGTCACTTGTTGGGTGTCACAAAGCGCCTGCTGGGTGATTTAGGTGAGTCTTCCCCCGCCCTCCCCCATCCCCCCTCTCCAACCCAGGGTCACAGTGTGTAAGGTTAAGGCGTTTGAATTTTAATTTAGTTGATGATGATATAAAGCAGAGGAGGAGGAGGAAGAGGAGGAGGAGGAGGACAACAAGAACAAGAAGAAGAAGAAGAAGAAGAAGAAGGCTAGATTACGTTAGGTTATGTTAGGTTAGGTTAGGCTAGATTAGGTTAAGTTAGGTTAGGTCTGGTCAGGTTACATTATGCAAGAAGGTATTCATTTATATGTATATTTATGATCTACAGGATCGTTTATGGCCAGTCAAAAGCTTCTAGAAAAGATAAATACATAGAAGTTATCACTAATGGCCAATTATCCCTATTTAGTGTAACATACAGTATATATTAGGTGGAGTTCCGCTTTTATTTGTTTGTTTTCGTATTATTTAAGTCATTTATTTGTTAACATTTAACTTAGAATAAGTAAATATTATACAAAACAAAACATTGAAAAATTCACAAATGAATTTGAATCATATAATCAGGTCGAGATAATAATACCAATACCACGTGCTGGTCAAGCTCCGAAAGAGTTGTCCGGGGGTCTAGCTAACCTCTGGTCGGGGCTTGACCAGCACGAAAAAAAAAAAAAAATTTTTACTAAACGTGATTTTGGCAACCTGTGGTGTAATAGTCAGCATGCTCGCCTTGCAAGCGAGTGGACCCCTGTTCGATTCCCGGACAGAGTGAAACTATGAGCATTTTTTTTTTACGTCATTTGGCTTTCTATTTACCAGTAAATGTGAACCTGGATGTTAATCGATTTGCGGATCTTATTCTGGAATCATGGTTAGCCAGTGCAGTTGCCGAGTTGTCCGGTCTTCTCGGACTATTCATTGAAACTGGGTCATACAACTCGTTAACTTAGGGTGTGGTTGTGGTGTTGGCGACAGATTCTAACACCTTAAACAAATTCACGCCTAGGTTGTTCTAGAGCCGACCATTATTGTTACGTGTATAATATTACCATCACTACCACAACCAGTATTATCACTACTATTGTCATCTTCTCAACTATCATCTTTCCTTCCCTCTTCCTCCTCCTGCCTCCATATTTTAATAATTAACGTCTCAATTATTATTATTATCATCATTATTTTTATTATTATTACCGTATTATTATAATTATTATTATTATAATTATTATTATTATTATTATTATTATTATTATTAACAATACAATATGTGGCTGGAACGACAGTTGAAATTAGAAATAAGATAAAAAGTTGTATTAAATTAACAATTAAAACACAAACAAGAACCACAGGTACAAGTCGATCAGTTTTTTATCATGAGAGAGAGAGAGAGAGAGAGAGAGAGAGAGAGAGTGTCCCTGGCTCACTGTTACGTTATGACAAAGTTGTTGGCAAATATATGGTATGGAAATTGTGTTGATACTCTCTCTCTCTCTCTGTGTGTGTCTCTCTCTCGCTCTCTCTCTCACACACACACCAACCACAAACTAACAACACATCACAGACAAACAAGCAAGCAACAACACAACACAAACAATAATGACACCACAAAAAACATCATTCTAAAAAACAAACAATAAAACAAACAAACATACCAACAAACAATAAAACAAACAATCAAACAAACAAACAATAAAACGAACAAACGAAGAATAAAACAAAACAAACAAACAATAAAATAAACAAACATACATAAAAACAATCAAACAAACCTAAAAACAATAAAAAAAACAGACCCTCTTCAACAAACCACCACCACCAAGGACTTCACTAACCTACCACCTCCACCACCACCTCCTACAACACTATTTATATTCCAAAAACTTCCCAAAGGTCACTCCTGCCTCGGTGACCTTTGGGGGTTAACACTGCCCACTGGTCTAGATCTGGCGAGAAAACTGCCCCCACCCAAAGGTCACTTGTTGGGTGTCACAAAGCGCCTGCTGGGTGATTTAGGTGAGTCTTCCCCCGCCCTCCCCCATCCCGCCTCTCCAGATTGTCACCCGCCTGTCTCTGTGAAGCCAGACACAAACATGTGTATTGGGGAGAGGGGGGGGGGGGTCAGGATCAAGCTGCTGTGAATCCCCTCTCAATGTTGAATACAATGTTGAATAAAATCTGCGACTGTCAAACAAAACCTTAAAACTGCAATCAGAAAAAGAGCTTATTGATGAACTTGAAGCCAATAGACAAGTGCAAACAGGTCCTACCCAATCCATTGTTTACCATGATGAGATGTATCAAGTGAAACATGTATATGGAGCAAGTAACAAGATAACTAGATTACAAGATGTTGTAACCGCTAGATATATATGAGACGAATATTGCTGTAATATGTAACTGTACTATTTACCATTATTGATTCAGGTCTCTGTATTATATGTTATAATCATACTCCTTTTGTCACTGAATGTTAGTTCATGTTTTGAGCACATACGCGCTGCGCGCATGCATGATGAGATACCCGGAGAGATTCCAAGACAGGACGCTGTTTCCTAGCCATAACTCCTTTGTGTGTTTGTCCCAGAAATAGAACTTACGAACTTGACGCAGTGTGTTTCCCTTCACCCTGATTGGAGTATCACCTGGGTCTCCACAGTAACCGCTAGATTAAGGTTGGGATATAGAAATGCCTCTGGGAGTATATTTCCTCAGACAGATATAAAGCAATACTAAAATGTAAAGAAGTGTGTGGCCAGACACGTACACTCAACTTTCGTCTTAGACTGAAAAAATAGAACCTTATAGGGATTGATCCAAGCATACTGTGTGTGTATGCAGTGGCACAGCACTTTATCTCTGATGACAAAATAGCTGATGTACTAAGGCTGTATCCACACTTCGCATCTACTGTAGTACCTAGTCAAAATTCTGTGGACCGACTTAAACAAACAATGTACTTGAAATACTCTTAACATTCAATGCCGTAATATCAAAATCACTGGGGTCTGATAAACACCCTTTGTGACCTCTACTCTGTAATCCTTACGTGCTACCGTTCGTAGGATTGAGTGTGGGTTGTATGTATGTATAACTGATTGTACTCAGTTGTTTTTTCATTGTATAACTCAATATTTACCTCTTGTGTTGTTTATTATGATATATCGAGTGTCTGTTTGGCCTGAATATATCCTCTCTGACTGTTTCCCGGTACAATGTAGACTGACCAAAAATACACAAATTTAACCTAACGCTTAAGCTAACCGAACCTAACGCTAACCGAACCTAATGCTAAAACCTAATGCTAACCGAACCTTACCTAACGCTACCCAAACTAACCTAACCAAACGTTACCTAACCTAATCTACTTAACCTAACCTCTGCCCTAATTTGTCCCAGGATTACCCTTTGTTACGTTCTACCATTAATGACTATTGACGTGTCCACGTGTTGACCCATGTATGGTAATTGGTGTAAGGGGAGGGGTGCCACTTAGGGAGTTTACTGTATATTTATTGTTTCTGGAGAGAGAGAGAGGAGGGAAAAGTCGAGAGGATGAATCAGAGAGCAGCAGAGGGAGAATGAAAGAGAGACAGAAGACAGGAGAAAGGAGAGAGAGAAAAGTGAAAGAAGGAAAAAGAAAGAGGGAAAAGAGGAAGAAGGAAAAATAGAGAGAGAGGATCACATAATTGAAAAGACAGAAGGACAGATAGACACCTCCCCTCCAAGAACTGGCAAAAATAGGCGCACACTATATCAACAACTCCCCGGAGTGGGAGAAACGCCAGTTTGTGTCTTAGGCCATTTGGCACAACGTTAGTAAGGAGACGCCAGGGCTCTTCAGGGGCCGAATAGCGCAAAACACAGAGAGAGAGAGAGAGAGAGAGAGAGAGAGAGAGAGAGAGAGAGACACACCGTTAATAAAGGAACCTTGAGCATCACTCCTATACATTACTGACGAAGAAAAAGTAATAATAACTTTTAGAAAATTCAGAGACCCGCAGACCCACGAACACACAAGACCCGAGCCATTTATCACCACACACTGAAGGACCATGACATACCAACCTGGGGGGTCTTGTGTCTGTCTGTCTATTTGATATATTCATCTGTCTAAGTGTATGTCCATTTCATTATATATTTATTCGTGTATTTATCTCTGTCTGTCTGCCTGTTTGGTCGTTTATCAAAATTATCAAACAGCAGGTGGAGTGGGGAGGGAGGGAGGGGGGGGATGATTCGCAGTTTCGCCACCTAGTCCATTAAGTTAACCTAACATTAAACTAATGTAACCTAACATAACGCAAAGGTAACCTAACCTAACCAAACCAAACCAAACATTAACCTGCCCTATCTATATAACACTTATCCTAACATTAACCGGATATCATAAAGTTAAGGAACCATCCCTTGTTTCAACCTAACCAAACCTAACCTAATTAAAACCTAATCTAACCCAATTAAATCCAATTTAACCTAACGTAACCTAACCTAACTCAATCTAACTTAAACTAGCCTAACCCCCCGTTTACAGTTAAGGTACTTAATCACCAAGCGAAATATGCGGGGATTCCTAGTCTTCAAGAGATCCCTAACATAACCTAACATCATCATCATCTACTTAATTAATAAAACCTAACTTAACCTAAACTAACCTAACCCTCGGAAGGAGTTAGAAAGGGCTGCATAATCACCGATCAAAAATTTATAATGAGAAAAGTTATAAGAAACGATGAAGGACTAAAAGTTAATGGTAACGTAGTATCAATATTCGATATGGAGATGATACTGGTCTGAACTCGGGATAGTGAAGAGACGGTATTAAACTATGATGAACAAGACTAGTGACCAAGACGGTGAATAATGTGGCCTAGGGTTAATGCTGTATATAAAGACGGGAATAATGGTTATTTCTAATGTCAAACCAAATCCTAAAAGATGATGACAGGGAACTTAACCCAGCTATTATAACCTTTAACGACGGTTTAAGCTATAAATCTTTAAGGACGTTGGTTTAAACAATAACTTTCGAACGACGATAATTAAAGCTAAAAATCCTCAAGAGGTTAGTTATTGCATCATCCTGAATGGTGGAAACTATTGTGTATTTTGTAAGTAAACATTATGTGTGATGGTGGACCTACGTGCCCCGCCAGCAGGGAAGACAGCAGTAATGTACGACACAGTGGTAGGTAAGAAACATTGTCTTGGGTCGTAAGGTAAGGGCGACGACACCTGCCACAAGTCACACGCCCATCCGAGGACAGGATGAAATGTGTGGGTGTCCGGAGAATGGTGGGCGGGGCGCACAGACACGTGTAAGGAGCTTGTAAATGGATCTTTGGCTACGTGTGTGGTGGCCGCCGTGGACACGGGGAAGGGGAGGGAGTGTGGAGACCAGCCGACCTTCACTAATTACGGGAAGAATATATGTGAGAATCTATCGACGTAGTAATAGTCTGTCGGTGGAGT